>NC_137620.1:1745508-1966267 GCF_963280865.1 Gymnoscopelus braueri | reverse complement strand
TCGAATCCTGCCGTTCTAACAGACTGGATCAGACGTTACGTTTTCACCCGTGTGTGTCTGTGTGATAGTTCTGTGTTAATAAACTCACCAACTCATCAACTGCCGATGATTTCCGTGTTTAATAACCTTTTCAACTGGTCACATAAAATGTATATCTATTATGATCCATTGTCGGATCATGTGTAGACACGAACAGTATCCATGGACGATTACCAGAGGAAAAAAAAAATCACCCGTGAGGTAACTTTCCTTGTCCCAGGCACGCTGAAAACAGCATCTTTTGTCAAAAATGCTCGTCTTTCCCACCTCCCCAACTGACCACAGAACATTTATATACATTATGATCGCTTGTCAGATGGTTGGTAAACACAAAGGTGATCACTGTTCATCGTGCAGAGAAAACTAAAATAAAACTGTAACTGTCGCTTCCTTTGCTAGACCATGTTGAAACCACTGTGTCTCGCCGAATCCAGGGCAAAACAAGGAAACTCAAGATACAAGCATTTCCAGGAAACCAGGAAGTGGACGGAGACGAAAATCTTCGGATGACGTTATTTCCGTATCCGTGTGAGTTACAGTGAAAGTAATCTCTCAAGAACAGATTCTGCTCTGCGTTGGAATCTGTCGTGAAGGCTCGTCATAACATGTGCGCATTGGCTACAAGTGGGCGTGCCTTCAGATCAGGAAGCAGGCTGCGCTTTACCCAATCAAATGTAGTGGGCGGGATTCACGTGTCCGTCGATCCTTCCCCCCTCGAAACAAACCGAAACTAATTTAACAATAGCGTCCGCGGAGCAGACAAAACCACGGAAAGATATTCACATTTTAACTTACTCTTTCATCATAGAAACAAGTGGGCTTATAACCAAAACGATCCATGTTCTCTGGGAGAAGTGGTGTTAGTGTTCCGTGTAGAAATATTGTTAGTGGGAATGAAAACATAGTCGCACCAACCGGAAGTGATGCGCTGAAGGCATACACAAACACCGGTTTCCTTGCGCTCTGGTGTTACGTTTTCGTCCGCCCAGAGCCAACAGACATAGAACAAACAGCAGAGGGCGCTGTTTTTCATTTTCAGTTGGCGATGGGTTCCCAGATTGCAGTGAAAGTGGTCACTCTGGATGACAGAGAACAGCGCGATCTTTAAAAAAGGAACAATTAAAAAAGGAACAATTAAAAAACTATTTTACACGTTAACGCGTCCATGGCAGGCTAAATTGGCAGAATTTGGCGCGTTAACGCGTCCCTTTCAGGCAAAGAGTTAATATAGGTCGGTAATGAAACAAGGTGTTCAAGTTTGAGTTCAGCCTGCAAATCATTTCACGCCCCTTTATAGAAGCTGATCTTGCCTGCCTCAGTTAGAACAGCAGTTACTGTACAATCAATGAACCATGTTTGATGTGTGCTTACAGATGTTATTAAGGGATAACACAGGGGTTAAGGGCCAGCTGGTGAGAGTGGGAGAACATTATCTTGCTCATACTATATGGTGACTTGCCAAAAATAACTTGTTTGACATCCACATTAAAAACCTTCATTCCACTGTGAGTCTGACTCATACATGCAATCCAATCTCTCCAATCCCCCATGAGATTTGTAGATGGTATAAATATTTCTTCACTATTATTAAGTGTTATAGAATAGCACACCCCCTTGGTAACAAGCTGGCAAAGATATTTGATAGGCCCACTTTAAAGGGATAGCTCACCCCAAAATGACTTTTTCTATCGATTAATTACCCCATGGAGACTTGAATTCATGGATATTTTTTTTGTTTTTGTCGCTAGAGTCTCCTTTGTGTTTCCTACCGGAACCGCTGCCTACCGGTCCGCTCGTTATCAAATTATTGGCTTAGGAATGCGACAAAAACTAAAACAACATCCATGAATTCAAGTCTCCATGGGGTGACTTAATCGATAGAAAAATAATACTTTTTTGGGTGAACTATCCCTTTAACTTCACTATTTTATGATACTTCATAAATATACCAGAATGAGGAGATGGACAAGTCGTGGACCAAGGTTGTGCCAAAACCACCCCCGCTATTAGGCTGAGTTGGGTTTTAAGAGTAGAAGTGATATTTTAGGATTGAGTTAGGGTTAGAGAGGAGAGTGGTACATGAAGCTATTATTGTATTATTTTATTTATTTATATTTAGGATTGGAGAGGAGAGTGGTACATGAGGTTATTATTGTATTTATTTATATTTCAGGATTGGAGAGGAGAGTGGTACATGAGATGGTGCCAGAGACGTGAAGAGGGAAGCAGATGCTTATATAACAGAAGAGGTGTGATAACATAATTGGATTATCATTCTAATGATCTATGTATGCAAATAAGCAAATCCCTGTCAAGGGACAGCGAGTGTATTATTAACCGCACAGATCCTAGCATCACTATTCTGGGGCCGAACATTTGTCGAAAATAGAAGATCTACAAGCTCACAACGACTGAGCTTGCGTAAATGGACCATTGACTCAATATTTTACTGTTAAGAAATATGATAGGCTGGAATATAACAGACATGACGGAAACTTCACCTCTGCCTTGTAAATGATTTTCCCATATCAGTACACATCAGAATGCATTATCACTTACACATGATGCTGTTTGTTATAAAAAATACTCGTAATGGAGAAAAGAACTCACCTTGTGGCGTCACATCGTGTAACAGCTTTCCATCTGCAAATAAAAATAACGAGTTTTACTAACTTTTATATAGAAAAAAAAACAATTAACCACTCAAACCCCAGCATCCGTATTGTGGGGCTTTTGCAGAAAATAGCAGATCTACAAGCTCACAACGCGTTGCAGCGGGACACGTTGTGAGCTTGTAGATCGGCTATTTTCAGTGAAAGCTGACACACACAAGTACATAGTCCTGAGGGACACCATATGCATATGGGGTTTAAATTAATATAACATCGCAATAAGTTTAACAACTTTAACCTTTTATACTTTGGCTATTCAAAAATAGCAGATATACAAGCTCATAGCGCTAATCGGGAAAATGTGTGCAAACCTTTGAATACATATATTTTTAAAGCGAACATTTGTAACTCAAATCTTTGCTTCTGGGGGTCCCTGGAACAAAATATTTTGAGATGGGGGTCCACGGCCAAATACATATCATTTTGGGGGTCCTGGCATGAAAACGTTTGAGAACTGATGTGAGAGACTTGAAAACAATCTGATAATCATTTGCCAATATTTTTGCAATTTTACGGACTTGAGTACAGTTAAATTAAAGGTGCTGCAAGTGATATTTTCAAGTTTAAACAAAAAAAATATTGTTAGAAAGTTAAAGCTATATTCTGATAGTAGGGTAGAACCGGGACGAACGACGCGCAGGGACGGTTGCAACACGGACCTTTTTTCATGCTACACTTAAAAATACACTTAAAACCCTCTTCGTCTTCGGTCGAAAACATCAGACACGATTTTTTTCCCAGTTCTGATCAAAATTGGCAGAGTTGAAGCCACTTTTGTGTATTTCCACACTGTAGTAAAAAATACCCTATTTGAGTGTTTTCCATTTGTACTGCTGTGTTTATTTGGTGCCGATTGTAAATGGATTTTGTCTGTTAGGCTAATCTGTGGGCTAACTCTCAGTGAAGGTTCCATTGAAAAATATTCATTAGCTTTTGTGCTAGCTAGCAAAACATCCGGGGAGGGCAGGGAGGGACGAACGGCGCATTAAGCCACTCGATGCATTACGGACAGGGAGGGACGAACGGTGCATGTGTAAAACACAAAGTTGAGGAAACAGACAGAGGGGACATTAACATGATACATTTATTTGACTATCAGCATGGTCATTTGCTCGTAGGGTTCTACTGAAGCATCAATGAGAGTTAGATGCCAGAAATGTAACGTTTGTACTTGTTATAGGACATTTCATCCGACCGCGCCGTCCGACCCCCGTGTATGCACCGTTCGTCCCGACTGGCGGCCGTGTGCGGAGAGTAGCGCAACGTCACTTTACTTACCGATTGCGTTCGACTCGTTTCACTAAAATTAAAACGGACTGCGGGTAATGGGAGAGGACAAGTGTCTCTTGTTCACAAAAAAGTATGGTTACATGAAATTAAGTAATCTCTGTGCAGGGAGGGAAATAGAAAAGGGTGCGTCGTTGGACCCCACTCTCCCCTAATCACGGCTATAGAATGTTTATGCAGTAAGAGCTCTTTAATAAACAGGAAATGCATTTTCAGGTGGGTTGTCGTATAATCCAATGCAGGAGAGAGAACCCATTTATTAGCTTCGATATTCAAAGAGACCACCGGTGAGGTTGTCATCAGCGTTGCCAGATTTTGGGAGAGAAATAAGCAATCAGGTCTATGAACAAATGAGCACTTTAAACCTACAAGCTCACAACGCGTCACGATGCCACGCGTTGTGAGCTTGTAGATCTGCTATTTAACCCTTGCATTGTGTTAGAAAACTGCATCCACTTGTGGTGTTAGCGGGTCAAATTTGACCCGTGATTTAAATCAGCCCAAAATACAAAAAAAAATAGTATTTTCATTATTTTTTTTCTCCCACCTCATAGCTGACTTGTAATGCATTCATATCCATGTAAACATGTTTTAAAATATTATGTTGGGTTAGGGCTAGGGTTTCATCTTTCTATATCTCGTTTTCTATTATAAAAATGTTAAAATTCACTCATTAAATTTCCTATAATGAAGGCAATGGATAATGATGTTATCTAGCTATAATAGAATAATTAAAAATAATAATTAGAACACACTTCCAAAAAAATAAAATAATAATAATACTTGTTTTCGTTTTTTAACTTTAAAAAATATTAAAATTGTCAAAAATAGTGACGCTAGTGGTGTTAGGGTCCGAAATGACCCGTATACCATAGAAGGTAAAAAGTCCATTATTTTTCATAAACTCAAACTTTATTTTACTCCTGATAGCAAATGCTAATTGAGGACAAGTCTCTCTCACTCTCAAACATGTAAACATTGAATATTGACAATTTGGGGGGGAATTGAGCCACACTTCTTTGCCGGGTCATTTCGGACCCTAACACCACAAGTGTCACTTTTTTTTTTTGAGACCATCAGAATTAATTAAAATGATGATCAATAATTTTGTTGGGTTAAAATGGCTATTTCTGAGGATATCATGAAGCCTCGTTCCAATAAAGAAATGTAAAGGGTACGTTTTACCTATTCAAACTTGAAAACGGGTCAAAAAAGACCTTAACACAATGGAAGGGTTAAAAAAAAAATCGTGGGTAAAAAAGTAAAACAAAATGAAATATTTTTTGAAACATTTTAACAACACAAATCTGGTAAGGTGGTCCCTGCCACAAAATGTTTTCAGATGGGGGTCCATGGACAAATACATATACATTTGGGGGTCCTTGATATGAAAATGCTTGAGAACCACTGGTTTAAACAACATTAAGAAATAAGCACAAATAAGCAACTACACTTTAGAAACCCGCAACTGCAATATTTACACGCGACTTCACAGAAAAACAAGCCCAAGCGGACATAGCAACACTGGTGGTCATGGTCTTAATGGTTAAATGAACACCTGTGACTCACTGTGTGTACAGAGACCCCCGGTACAGTTGTCATGGTCCTGTGTCGCTCCGTCACACAGAAGCCCCCCGTGTTTAGGTTGAGGAGACGAGCACTCTCTGCTGCGCTGTTTCTGACACGTTGTCCCACACGCTGTCCACTCACTCCATGTTCCCCAACCTCCATCTACTGAGAGAGATGACATAAAACAAAAAGTAATAATAATAATAATAATAATAATAATAATAACAATAATAAGGGTGTTCACGGCAGGTAGTGCTCAATGTTAAATGCTATGGCCCGTGAACAGACTAGGCTCGGTGTACACGTAGTCGTTCACTTCCCATAGTTGCTATGGGAAGTGAACACTTGCGACTACCTTTCGTGAACACTTCTATGCCGACTATATTTTCTCAATGGGGGGCAGTGGAGAGCCATAGTCAGCCTAATATTAGAACTATGGGCTGTGTACATTGTGTACACCTCCCATACTATGCTATGGTAAATGGCGTTTACCATCATGTGACCTCCCGGGACGCTGTTTCTCGCCAATTCCCGCCTAGTACAGCCTAGTCCAGCCTATTACAGCCTAGTCCAGCCTAGTCCAGCCTAGTCCAGCCTATTATAACCTAGTCCAGCCTAGTCCAGCCTATTATAGCCTAGTCCAGCCTATTAAAGCCTAGTCCAGCCTAGTCCCACCTATTATAGCCTAGTCCAGCCTATTACAGCTTAGTCCAGGCTAGTCCAACCTATTCAAGCCTAGTCCAGCTTAGTCCCGCCTATTAAAGCCTAGTCCAGCCTATTACAGCTTAGTCCAGCCTATTACAGCCTAGTCCAGACTATTACAGCCTAGTACAACCTAATAGAGCCTAGTAGAGCCTAGTTTAACCTAGTCTTAACTAGTCCAGTCTGTTCCATGCTAGTAGAGCCTATATCGCCCTCCCCTAGTCTGTTCCATCAAAAGGCTGGACTATTGCTTAGTCTCTAATAGGCTGTTTTAAGCTCTAGTAGGCTTTTCTAGGCTTTACTGGGCTCTATTAGGCTATAGAAGCCAGTACTTTACTTTGGCCTACAAAGGCTCATGCAAAACAATTGCTCGTGAACACACAAGCTATGGCCCGTGTACTCAGTGGTTAGTCCCTATGGTCTGAGTATCTACAGGGCTGACAAGGGACTAGTAAAGCCTAATAGAGAGTATTAGAGTCTGGTACAGCCTAGTAAAATCTAGTCTAGCCTAGTCCAGCCTGTTCCATGCTAGTATAGCCTATACCACCCTCCCCTACTCTGTTCTCCCAACAGGCTGGACTATACTAGTCTTGGGTGCACTAGGCTGTACTGTACTGTACTGTACTAGACTATACTGGTCTCTGATAGGCTGTTTTAAGCTCTAGTAGGCTTTGCTAGGCTTTACTGGGCTCTATTAGGCTATAGAAGCCAGTACTTTACTGTGGCCTACAAAGGCTCATGCGAAACTATTGCTCGTGAACACACAAGCTATGGCCCGTGTACGCAGTGTTTAGTCCCTATGGTCTGAGTATCTAGAGGGCTGACAAGGGACTAGTAAAGCCTAATAGAGAGTATTAGAGTCTGGTACAGCCTAGTACACTCTAGTCTAGCCTAGTCCAGCCTGTTCCATGCTAGTATAGCCTATACCAACCTCCACTACTCTGTTCTCCCAACAGGCTGGACTATACTAGTCTTGGGTGCACTAGGCTGTACTGTACTGTACTGTACTGTACTGTACTAGACTCTACTGGTCTCTAATAGGCTGTTTTAAGCTCTAGTAGGCTTTGCTAGGCTTTACTGGGCTCTATTAGGCTATAGAAGCCAGTACTTTACTGTGGCCTACAAAGGCTCATGCGAAACTATTGCTCGTGAACACACAAGCTATGGCCCGTGTACGCAGTGTTTAGTCCCTATGGTCTGAGTATCTAGAGGGCTGACAAGGGACTAGTAAAGCCTAATAGAGAGTATTAGAGTCTGGTACAGCCTAGTACACTCTAGTCTAGCCTAGTCCAGCCTGTTCCATGCTAGTATAGCCTATACCAACCTCCACTACTCTGTTCTCCCAACAGGCTGGACTATACTAGTCTTGGGTGCACTAGGCTGTACTGTACTGTACTGTACTGTACTGTACTAGACTCTACTGGTCTCTAATAGGCTGTTTTAAGCTCTAGTAGGCTTTGCTAGGCTTTACTGGGCTCTATTAGGCTATAGAAGCCAGTACTTTACTGTGGCCTACAAAGGCTCATGCGAAACTATTGCTCGTGAACACACAAGCTATGGCCCGTGTACGCAGTGTTTAGTCCCTATGGTCTGAGTATCTAGAGGGCTGACAAGGGACTAGTAAAGCCTAATAGAGAGTATTAGAGTCTGGTACAGCCTAGTACACTCTAGTCTAGCCTAGTCCAGCCTGTTCCATGCTAGTATAGCCTATACCAACCTCCACTACTCTGTTCTCCCAACAGGCTGGACTATACTAGTCTTGGGTGCACTAGGCTGTACTGTACTGTACTGTACTGTACTGTACTGTACTGTACTGTACTGTACTGTACTAGACTCTACTGGTCTCTAATAGGCTGTTTTAAGCTCTAGTAGGCTTTGCTAGGCTTTACTGGGCTCTATTAGGCTATAGAAGCCAGTACTTTACTGTGGCCTACAAAGGCTCATGCGAAACTATTGCTCATGAACACACAAGCTATGGCCCGTGTACGCAGTGTTTAGTCCCTATGGTCTGAGTATCTAGAGGGCTGACAAGGGACTAGTAAAGCCTAATAGAGAGTATTAGAGTCTGGTACAGCCTAGTACACTCTAGTCTAGCCTAGTCCAGCCTGTTCCATGCTAGTATAGCCTATACCAACCTCCACTACTCTGTTCTCCCAACAGGCTGGACTATACTAGTCTTGGGTGCACTAGGCTGTACTGTACTGTACTGTACTGTACTGTACTGTACTGTACTGTACTGTACTGTACTGTACTGTACTGTACTAGACTCTACTGGTCTCTAATAGGCTGTTTTAAGCTCTAGTAGGCTTTGCTAGGCTTTACTGGGCTCTATTAGGCTATAGAAGCCAGTACTTTACTGTGGCCTACAAAGGCTCATGCGAAACTATTGCTCGTGAACACACAAGCTATGGCCCGTGTACGCAGTGTTTAGTCCCTATGGTCTGAGTATCTAGAGGGCTGACAAGGGACTAGTAAAGCCTAATAGAGAGTATTAGAGTCTGGTACAGCCTAGTACACTCTAGTCTAGCCTAGTCCAGCCTGTTCCATGCTAGTATAGCCTATACCAACCTCCACTACTCTGTTCTCCCAACAGGCTGGACTATACTAGTCTTGGGTGCACTAGGCTGTACTGTACTGTACTGTACTGTACTGTACTAGACTCTACTGGTCTCTAATAGGCTGTTTTAAGCTCTAGTAGGCTTTGCTAGGCTTTACTGGGCTCTATTAGGCTATAGAAGCCAGTACTTTACTGTGGCCTACAAAGGCTCATGCGAAACTATTGCTCGTGAACACACAAGCTATGGCCCGTGTACGCAGTGTTTAGTCCCTATGGTCTGAGTATCTAGAGGGCTGACAAGGGACTAGTAAAGCCTAATAGAGAGTATTAGAGTCTGGTACAGCCTAGTACACTCTAGTCTAGCCTAGTCCAGCCTGTTCCATGCTAGTATAGCCTATACCAACCTCCACTACTCTGTTCTCCCAACAGGCTGGACTATACTAGTCTTGGGTACACTAGGCTGTACTGTACTGTACTGTACTGTACTGTACTGTACTGTACTGTACTGTACTGTACTGTACTGTACTGTACTGTACTGTACTAGACTCGACTGGTCTCTAATAGGCTGTTTTAAATACTAGTAGGCTTTGCTAGGCTTTACTGGGCTCTATTAGGCTATAGAAGCCAGTACTTTACTCTGGCCTACAAAGGCTCATGCGAAACTATTGCTCGTGAACACACAAGCTATGGCCCGTGTACGCAGTGTTTAGTCCCTATGGTCTGAGTATCTAGAGGGCTGACAAGGGACTAGTAAAGCCTAATAGAGAGTATTAGAGTCTGGTACAGCCTAGTACACTCTAGTCTAGCCTAGTCCAGCCTGTTCCATGCTAGTATAGCCTATACCAACCTCCACTACTCTGTTCTCCCAACAGGCTGGACTATACTAGTCTTGGGTGCACTAGGCTGTACTGTACTGTACTGTACTGTACTGTACTGTACTGTACTGTACTGTACTGTACTAGACTCTACTGGTCTCTAATAGGCTGTTTTAAGCTCTAGTAGGCTTTGCTAGGCTTTACTGGGCTCTATTAGGCTATAGAAGCCAGTACTTTACTGTGGCCTACAAAGGCTCATGCGAAACTATTGCTCGTGAACACACAAGCTATGGCCCGTGTACGCAGTGTTTAGTCCCTATGGTCTGAGTATCTAGAGGGCTGACAAGGGACTAGTAAAGCCTAATAGAGAGTATTAGAGTCTGGTACAGCCTAGTACACTCTAGTCTAGCCTAGTCCAGCCTGTTCCATGCTAGTATAGCCTATACCAACCTCCACTACTCTGTTCTCCCAACAGGCTGGACTATACTAGTCTTGGGTGCACTAGGCTGTACTGTACTGTACTGTATTGTACTAGACTCTACTGGTCTCTAATAGGCTGTTTTAAGCTCTAGTAGGCTTTGCTAGGCTTTACTGGGCTCTATTAGGCTATAGAAGCCAGTACTTTACTGTGGCCTACAAAGGCTCATGCGAAACTATTGCTCGTGAACACACAAGCTATGGCCCGTGTACGCAGTGTTTAGTCCCTATGGTCTGAGTATCTAGAGGGCTGACAAGGGACTAGTAAAGCCTAATAGAGAGTATTAGAGTCTGGTACAGCCTAGTACACTCTAGTCTAGCCTAGTCCAGCCTGTTCCATGCTAGTATAGCCTATACCAACCTCCACTACTCTGTTCTCCCAACAGGCTGGACTATACTAGTCTTGGGTGCACTAGGCTGTACTGTACTGTACTGTACTGTACTGTACTGTACTGTACTGTACTAGACTCTACTGGTCTCTAATAGGCTGTTTTAAGCTCTAGTAGGCTTTGCTAGGCTTTACTGGGCTCTATTAGGCTATAGAAGCCAGTACTTTACTGTGGCCTACAAAGGCTCATGCGAAACTATTGCTCGTGAACACACAAGCTATGGCCCGTGTACGCAGTGTTTAGTCCCTATGGTCTGAGTATCTAGAGGGCTGAAAAGGGACTAGTAAAGCCTAATAGAGAGTATTAGAGTCTGGTACAGCCTAGTACACTCTAGTCTAGCCTAGTCCAGCCTGTTTCATGCTAGCATAGCCTATACCAACCTCCACTACTCTGTTCTCCCAACAGGCTGGACTATACTAGTCTTGGGTGCACTAGGCTGTACTGTACTGTACTGTACTGTACTGTACTGTACTGTACTGTACTGTACTGTACTGTACTGTACTGTACTGTACTGTACTGTACTAGACTCTACTGGTCTCTAATAGGCTGTTTTAAGCTCTAGTAGGCTTTGCTAGGCTTTACTATTAGGCTATAGAAGCCAGTACTTTACTGTGGCCTACAAAGGCTCATGCGAAACTATTGCTCGTGAACACACAAGCTATGGCCCGTGTACACAGTGTTTAGTCCCTATGGTCTGAGTATCTACAGGGCTGACAAGGGACTAGTAAAGCCTAATAGAGAGTATTAGAGTCTGGTACAGCCTAGTACACTCTAGTCTAGCCTAGTCCAGCCTGTTCCATGCTAGTATAGCCTATACCAACCTCCACTACTCTGTTCTCCCAACAGGCTGGACTATACTAGTCTTGGGTGCACTAGGCTGTACTGTACTGTACTGTACTAGACTCTACTGGTCTCTAATAGGCTGTTTTAAGCTCTAGTAGGCTTTGCTAGGCTTTACTGGGCTCTATTAGGCTATAGAAGCCAGTACTTTACTGTGGCCTACAAAGGCTCATGCGAAACTATTGCTCGTGAACACACAAGCTATGGCCCGTGTACGCAGTGTTTAGTCCCTATGGTCTGAGTATCTAGAGGGCTGACAAGGGACTAGTAAAGCCTAATAGAGAGTATTAGAGTCTGGTACAGCCTAGTACACTCTAGTCTAGCCTAGTCCAGCCTGTTCCATGCTAGTATAGCCTATACCAACCTCCACTACTCTGTTCTCCCAACAGGCTGGACTATACTAGTCTTGGGTGCACTAGGCTGTACTGTACTGTACTGTACTAGACTCTACTGGTCTCTAATAGGCTGTTTTAAGCTCTAGTAGGCTTTGCTAGGCTTTACTGGGCTCTATTAGGCTATAGAAGCCAGTACTTTACTGTGGCCTACAAAGGCTCATGCGAAACTATTGCTCGTGAACACACAAGCTATGGCCCGTGTACGCAGTGTTTAGTCCCTATGGTCTGAGTATCTACAGGGCTGACAAGGGACTAGTAAAGCCTAATAGAGAGTATTAGAGTCTGGTACAGCCTAGTACACTCTAGTCTAGCCTAGTCCAGCCTGTTCCATGCTAGTATAGCCTATACCAACCTCCACTACTCTGTTCTCCCAACAGGCTGGACTATACTAGTCTTGGGTGCACTAGGCTGTACTGTACTGTACTGTACTGTACTGTACTGTACTAGACTCTACTGGTCTCTAATAGGCTGTTTTAAGCTCTAGTAGGCTTTGCTAGGCTTTACTGGGCTCTATTAGGCTATAGAAGCCAGTACTTTACTTTGGCCTACAAAGGCTCTTGCAAAACTATTGCTCGTGAACACACAAGCTATGGCCCGTGTACGCAGTGTTTAGTCCCTATGGTCTGAGTATCTAAAGGGCCGACAAGGGACTAGTAAAGCCTAATAGAGAGTATTAGAGTCTGGTACAGCCTAGTACACTCTAGTCTAGCCTAGTCCAGCCTGTTCCATGCTAGTATAGCCTATACCAACCTCCACTACTCTGTTCTCCCAACAGGCTGGACTATACTAGTCTTGGGTGCACTAGGCTGTACTGTACTGTACTGTACTAGACTCTACTGGTCTCTAATAGGCTGTTTTAAGCTCTAGTAGGCTTTGCTAGGCTTTACTGGGCTCTATTAGGCTATAGAAGCCAGTACTTTACTTTGGCCTACAAAGGCTCTTGCAAAACTATTGCTCGTGAACACACAAGCTATGGCCCGTGTACACAGTGTTTAGTCCCTATGGTCTGAGTATCTAAAGGGCTGACAAGGGACTAGTAAAGCCTAATAGAGAGTATTAGAGTCTGGTACAGCCTAGTACACTCTAGTCTAGCCTAGTCCAGCCTGTTCCATGCTAGTATAGCCTATATCAACCTCCACTACTCTGTTCTCCCAACAGGCTGGACTATACTAGTCTTGGGTGCACTAGGCTGTACTGTACTGTACTGTACTGTACTGTACTGTACTAGACTCTACTGGTCTCTAATAGGCTGTTTTAAGCTCTAGTAGGCTTTGCTAGGCTTTACTGGGCTCTATTAGGCTATAGAAGCCAGTACTTTACTTTGGCCTACAAAGGCTCTTGCAAAACTATTGCTCGTGAACACACAAGCTATGGCCCGTGTACACAGTGTTTAGTCCCTATGGTCTGAGTATCTAAAGGGCTGACAAGGGACTAGTAAAGCCTAATAGAGAGTATTAGAGTCTGGTACAGCCTAGTACACTCTAGTCTAGCCTAGTCCAGCCTGTTCCATGCTAGTATAGCCTATATCAACCTCCACTACTCTGTTCTCCCAACAGGCTGGACTATACTAGTCTTGGGTGCACTAGGCTGTACTGTACTGTACTGTACTGTACTGTACTAGACTCTACTGGTCTCTAATAGGCTGTTTTAAGCTCTAGTAGGCTTTGCTAGGCTTTACTGGGCTCTATTAGGCTATAGAAGCCAGTACTTTACTTTGGCCTACAAAGGCTCTTGCAAAACTATTGCTCGTGAACACACAAGCTATGGCCCGTGTACACAGTGTTTAGTCCCTATGGTCTGAGTATCTAAAGGGCTGACAAGGGACTAGTAAAGCCTAATAGAGAGTATTAGAGTCTGGTACAGCCTAGTACACTCTAGTCTAGCCTAGTCCAGCCTGTTCCATGCTAGTATAGCCTATACCAACCTCCACTACTCTGTTCTCCCAACAGGCTGGACTATACTAGTCTTGGGTGCACTAGGCTGTACTGTACTGTACTGTACTAGACTCTACTGGTCTCTAATAGGCTGTTTTAAGCTCTAGTAGGCTTTGCTAGGCTTTACTGGGCTCTATTAGGCTATAGAAGCCAGTACTTTACTTTGGCCTACAAAGGCTCTTGCAAAACTATTGCTCGTGAACACACAAGCTATGGCCCGTGTACACAGTGTTTAGTCCCTATGGTCTGAGTATCTAAAGGGCTGACAAGGGACTAGTAAAGCCTAATAGAGAGTATTAGAGTCTGGTACAGCCTAGTACACTCTAGTCTAGCCTAGTCCAGCCTGTTCCATGCTAGTATAGCCTATACCCACCTCCCCTACTCTGTTCTCCCAACAGGCTGGACTATACTAGTCTTGGGTGCACTAGGCTGTACTGTACTGTACTGTACTGTACTAGACTCTACTGGTCTCTAATAGGCTGTTTTAAGCTCTAGTAGGCTTTGCTAGGCTTTACTGGGCTCTATTAGGCTATAGAAGCCAGTACTTTACTTTGGCCTACAAAGGCTCTTGCAAAACTATTGCTCGTGAACACACAAGCTATGGCCCGTGTACACAGTGTTTAGTCCCTATGGTCTGAGCATCTAAAGGGCTGACAAGGGACTAGTAAAGCCTAATAGAGAGTATTAGAGTCTGGTACAGCCTAGTACACTCTAGTCTAGCCTAGTCCAGCCTGTTCCATGCTAGTATAGCCTATACCAACCTCCACTACTCTGTTCTCCCAACAGGCTGGACTATACTAGTCTTGGGTGCACTAGGCTGTACTGTACTGTACTGTACTAGACTCTACTGGTCTCTAATAGGCTGTTTTAAGCTCTAGTAGGCTTTGCTAGGCTTTACTGGGCTCTATTAGGCTATAGAAGCCAGTACTTTACTTTGGCCTACAAAGGCTCTTGCAAAACTATTGCTCGTGAACACACAAGCTATGGCCCGTGTACACAGTGTTTAGTCCCTATGGTCTGAGTATCTAAAGGGCTGACAAGGGACTAGTAAAGCCTAATAGAGAGTATTAGAGTCTGGTACAGCCTAGTACACTCTAGTCTAGCCTAGTCCAGCCTGTTCCATGCTAGTATAGCCTATACCAACCTCCACTACTCTGTTCTCCCAACAGGCTGGACTATACTAGTCTTGGGTGCACTAGGCTGTACTGTACTGTACTGTACTGTACTGTACTAGACTCTACTGGTCTCTAATAGGCTGTTTTAAGCTCTAGTAGGCTTTGCTAGGCTTTACTGGGCTCTATCAGGCTATAGAAGCCAGTACTTTACTTTGGCCTACAAAGGCTCTTGCAAAACTATTGCTCGTGAACACACAAGCTATGGCCCGTGTACGCAGTGTTTAGTCCCTATGGTCTGAGTATCTAAAGGGTTGACAAGGGATTAGTAAAGCCTAATAGAGAGTATTAGAGTCTGGTACAGCCTAGTACACTCTAGTCTAGCCTAGTCCAGCCTGTTCCATGCTAGTATAGCCTATACCAACCTCCACTACTCTGTTCTCCCAACAGGCTGGACTATACTAGTCTTGGGTGCACTAGGCTGTACTGTACTGTACTGTACTGTACTAGACTCTACTGGTCTCTAATAGGCTGTTTTAAGCTCTAGTAGGCTTTGCTAGGCTTTACTGGGCTTTATTAGGCTATAGAAGCCAGTACTTTACTTTGGCCTACAAAGGCTCTTGCAAAACTATTGCTCGTGAACACACAAGCTATGGCCCGTGTACGCAGTGTTTAGTCCCTATGGTCTGAGTATCTAAAGGGCTGACAAGGGACTAGTAAAGCCTAATAGAGAGTATTAGAGTCTGGTACAGCCTAGTACACTCTAGTCTAGCCTAGTCCAGCCTGTTCCATGCTAGTATAGCCTATACCAACCTCCACTACTCTGTTCTCCCAACAGGCTGGACTATACTAGTCTTGGGTGCACTAGGCTGTACTGTACTGTACTGTACTAGACTCTACTGGTCTCTAATAGGCTGTTTTAAGCTCTAGTAGGCTTTGCTAGGCTTTACTGGGCTCTATTAGGCTATAGAAGCCAGTACTTTACTTTGGCCTACAAAGGCTCTTGCAAAACTATTGCTCGTGAACACACAAGCTATGGCCCGTGTACACAGTGTTTAGTCCCTATGGTCTGAGTATCTAAAGGGCTGACAAGGGACTAGTAAAGCCTAATAGAGAGTATTAGAGTCTGGTACAGCCTAGTACACTCTAGTCTAGCCTAGTCCAGCCTGTTCCATGCTAGTATAGCCTATACCAACCTCCACTACTCTGTTCTCCCAACAGGCTGGACTATACTAGTCTTGGGTGCACTAGGCTGTACTGTACTGTACTGTACTGTACTGTACTGTACTAGACTCTACTGGTCTCTAATAGGCTGTTTTAAGCTCTAGTAGGCTTTGCTAGGCTTTACTGGGCTCTATTAGGCTATAGAAGCCAGTACTTTACTTTGGCCTACAAAGGCTCTTGCAAAACTATTGCTCGTGAACACACAAGCTATGGCCCGTGTACGCAGTGTTTAGTCCCTATGGTCTGAGTATCTAAAGGGCTGACAAGGGATTAGTAAAGCCTAATAGAGAGTATTAGAGTCTGGTACAGCCTAGTACACTCTAGTCTAGCCTAGTCCAGCCTGTTCCATGCTAGTATAGCCTATACCAACCTCCACTACTCTGTTCTCCCAACAGGCTGGACTATACTAGTCTTGGGTGCACTAGGCTGTACTGTACTGTACTGTACTGTACTGTACTGTACTGTACTGTACTGTACTGTACTGTACTGTACTGTACTGTACTGTACTGTACTGTACTGTACTAGACTCTACTGGTCTCTAATAGGCTGTTTTAAGCTCTAGTAGGCTTTGCTAGGCTTTACTGGGCTCTATTAGGCTATAGAAGCCAGTACTTTACTGTGGCCTACAAAGGCTCATGCGAAACTATTGCTCGTGAACACACAAGCTATGGCCCGTGTACGCAGTGTTTAGTCCCTATGGTCTGAGTATCTACAGGGCTGACAAGGGACTAGTAAAGCCTAATAGAGAGTATTAGAGTCTGGTACAGCCTAGTACACTCTAGTCTAGCCTAGTCCAGCCTGTTCCATGCTAGTATAGCCTATACCAACCTCCACTACTCTGTTCTCCCAACAGGCTGGACTATACTAGTCTTGGGTGCACTAGGCTGTACTGTACTGTACTGTACTGTACTGTACTGTACTGTACTAGACTCTACTGGTCTCTAATAGGCTGTTTTAAGCTCTAGTAGGCTTTGCTAGGCTTTACTGGGCTCTATTAGGCTATAGAAGCCAGTACTTTACTGTGGCCTACAAAGGCTCATGCGAAACTATTGCTCGTGAACACACAAGCTATGGCCCGTGTACGCAGTGTTTAGTCCCTATGGTCTGAGTATCTACAGGGCTGACAAGGGACTAGTAAAGCCTAATAGAGAGTATTAGAGTCTGGTACAGCCTAGTACACTCTAGTCTAGCCTAGTCCAGCCTGTTCCATGCTAGTATAGCCTATACCAACCTCCACTACTCTGTTCTCCCAACAGGCTGGACTATACTAGTCTTGGGTGCACTAGGCTGTACTGTACTGTACTGTACTGTACTGTACTGTACTAGACTCTACTGGTCTCTAATAGGCTGTTTTAAGCTCTAGTAGGCTTTGCTAGGCTTTACTGGGCTCTATTAGGCTATAGAAGCCAGTACTTTACTTTGGCCTACAAAGGCTCTTGCAAAACTATTGCTCGTGAACACACAAGCTATGGCCCGTGTACGCAGTGTTTAGTCCCTATGGTCTGAGTATCTAAAGGGCTGACAAGGGACTAGTAAAGCCTAATAGAGAGTATTAGAGTCTGGTACAGCCTAGTACACTCTAGTCTAGCCTAGTCCAGCCTGTTCCATGCTAGTATAGCCTATACCAACCTCCACTACTCTGTTCTCCCAACAGGCTGGACTATACTAGTCTTGGGTGCACTAGGCTGTACTGTACTGTACTGTACTAGACTCTACTGGTCTCTAATAGGCTGTTTTAAGCTCTAGTAGGCTTTGCTAGGCTTTACTGGGCTCTATTAGGCTATAGAAGCCAGTACTTTACTTTGGCCTACAAAGGCTCTTGCAAAACTATTGCTCGTGAACACACAAGCTATGGCCCGTGTACACAGTGTTTAGTCCCTATGGTCTGAGTATCTAAAGGGCTGACAAGGGACTAGTAAAGCCTAATAGAGAGTATTAGAGTCTGGTACAGCCTAGTACACTCTAGTCTAGCCTAGTCCAGCCTGTTCCATGCTAGTATAGCCTATACCAACCTCCACTACTCTGTTCTCCCAACAGGCTGGACTATACTAGTCTTGGGTGCACTAGGCTGTACTGTACTGTACTGTACTGTACTGTACTGTACTAGACTCTACTGGTCTCTAATAGGCTGTTTTAAGCTCTAGTAGGCTTTGCTAGGCTTTACTGGGCTCTATTAGGCTATAGAAGCCAGTACTTTACTTTGGCCTACAAAGGCTCTTGCAAAACTATTGCTCGTGAACACACAAGCTATGGCCCGTGTACGCAGTGTTTAGTCCCTATGGTCTGAGTATCTAAAGGGCTGACAAGGGATTAGTAAAGCCTAATAGAGAGTATTAGAGTCTGGTACAGCCTAGTACACTCTAGTCTAGCCTAGTCCAGCCTGTTCCATGCTAGTATAGCCTATACCAACCTCCACTACTCTGTTCTCCCAACAGGCTGGACTATACTAGTCTTGGGTGCACTAGGCTGTACTGTACTGTACTGTACTGTACTGTACTGTACTGTACTGTACTGTACTGTACTGTACTGTACTGTACTGTACTGTACTAGACTCTACTGGTCTCTAATAGGCTGTTTTAAGCTCTAGTAGGCTTTGCTAGGCTTTACTGGGCTCTATTAGGCTATAGAAGCCAGTACTTTACTGTGGCCTACAAAGGCTCATGCGAAACTATTGCTCGTGAACACACAAGCTATGGCCCGTGTACGCAGTGTTTAGTCCCTATGGTCTGAGTATCTACAGGGCTGACAAGGGACTAGTAAAGCCTAATAGAGAGTATTAGAGTCTGGTACAGCCTAGTACACTCTAGTCTAGCCTAGTCCAGCCTGTTCCATGCTAGTATAGCCTATACCAACCTCCACTACTCTGTTCTCCCAACAGGCTGGACTATACTAGTCTTGGGTGCACTAGGCTGTACTGTACTGTACTGTACTAGACTCTACTGGTCTCTAATAGGCTGTTTTAAGCTCTAGTAGGCTTTGCTAGGCTTTACTGGGCTCTATTAGGCTATAGAAGCCAGTACTTTACTGTGGCCTACAAAGGCTCATGCGAAACTATTGCTCGTGAACACACAAGCTATGGCCCGTGTACGCAGTGTTTAGTCCCTATGGTCTGAGTATCTACAGGGCTGACAAGGGACTAGTAAAGCCTAATAGAGAGTATTAGAGTCTGGTACAGCCTAGTACACTCTAGTCTAGCCTAGTCCAGCCTGTTCCATGCTAGTATAGCCTATACCAACCTCCACTACTCTGTTCTCCCAACAGGCTGGACTATACTAGTCTTGGGTGCACTAGGCTGTACTGTACTGTACTGTACTGTACTGTACTGTACTGTACTAGACTCTACTGGTCTCTAATAGGCTGTTTTAAGCTCTAGTAGGCTTTGCTAGGCTTTACTGGGCTCTATTAGGCTATAGAAGCCAGTACTTTACTGTGGCCTACAAAGGCTCATGCGAAACTATTGCTCGTGAACACACAAGCTATGGCCCGTGTACGCAGTGTTTAGTCCCTATGGTCTGAGTATCTACAGGGCTGACAAGGGACTAGTAAAGCCTAATAGAGAGTATTAGAGTCTGGTACAGCCTAGTACACTCTAGTCTAGCCTAGTCCAGCCTGTTCCATGCTAGTATAGCCTATACCAACCTCCACTACTCTGTTCTCCCAACAGGCTGGACTATACTAGTCTTGGGTGCACTAGGCTGTACTGTACTGTACTGTACTGTACTGTACTAGACTCTACTGGTCTCTAATAGGCTGTTTTAAGCTCTAGTAGGCTTTGCTAGGCTTTACTGGGCTCTATTAGGCTATAGAAGCCAGTACTTTACTTTGGCCTACAAAGGCTCTTGCAAAACTATTGCTCGTGAACACACAAGCTATGGCCCGTGTACGCAGTGTTTAGTCCCTATGGTCTGAGTATCTACAGGGCTGACAAGGGACTAGTAAAGCCTAATAGAGAGTATTAGAGTCTGGTACAGCCTAGTACACTCTAGTCTAGCCTAGTCCAGCCTGTTCCATGCTAGTATAGCCTATACCAACCTCCACTACTCTGTTCTCCCAACAGGCTGGACTATACTAGTCTTGGGTGCACTAGGCTGTACTGTACTGTACTGTACTGTACTGTACTAGACTCTACTGGTCTCTAATAGGCTGTTTTAAGCTCTAGTAGGCTTTGCTAGGCTTTACTGGGCTCTATTAGGCTATAGAAGCCAGTACTTTACTTTGGCCTACAAAGGCTCTTGCAAAACTATTGCTCGTGAACACACAAGCTATGGCCCGTGTACGCAGTGTTTAGTCCCTATGGTCTGAGTATCTAAAGGGCCGACAAGGGACTAGTAAAGCCTAATAGAGAGTATTAGAGTCTGGTACAGCCTAGTACACTCTAGTCTAGCCTAGTCCAGCCTGTTCCATGCTAGTATAGCCTATACCAACCTCCACTACTCTGTTCTCCCAACAGGCTGGACTATACTAGTCTTGGGTGCACTAGGCTGTACTGTACTGTACTGTACTAGACTCTACTGGTCTCTAATAGGCTGTTTTAAGCTCTAGTAGGCTTTGCTAGGCTTTACTGGGCTCTATTAGGCTATAGAAGCCAGTACTTTACTTTGGCCTACAAAGGCTCTTGCAAAACTATTGCTCGTGAACACACAAGCTATGGCCCGTGTACACAGTGTTTAGTCCCTATGGTCTGAGTATCTAAAGGGCTGACAAGGGACTAGTAAAGCCTAATAGAGAGTATTAGAGTCTGGTACAGCCTAGTACACTCTAGTCTAGCCTAGTCCAGCCTGTTCCATGCTAGTATAGCCTATATCAACCTCCACTACTCTGTTCTCCCAACAGGCTGGACTATACTAGTCTTGGGTGCACTAGGCTGTACTGTACTGTACTGTACTGTACTGTACTAGACTCTACTGGTCTCTAATAGGCTGTTTTAAGCTCTAGTAGGCTTTGCTAGGCTTTACTGGGCTCTATTAGGCTATAGAAGCCAGTACTTTACTTTGGCCTACAAAGGCTCTTGCAAAACTATTGCTCGTGAACACACAAGCTATGGCCCGTGTACACAGTGTTTAGTCCCTATGGTCTGAGTATCTAAAGGGCTGACAAGGGACTAGTAAAGCCTAATAGAGAGTATTAGAGTCTGGTACAGCCTAGTACACTCTAGTCTAGCCTAGTCCAGCCTGTTCCATGCTAGTATAGCCTATACCAACCTCCACTACTCTGTTCTCCCAACAGGCTGGACTATACTAGTCTTGGGTGCACTAGGCTGTACTGTACTCTACTGTACTAGACTCTACTGGTCTCTAATAGGCTGTTTTAAGCTCTAGTAGGCTTTGCTAGGCTTTACTGGGCTCTATTAGGCTATAGAAGCCAGTACTTTACTTTGGCCTACAAAGGCTCTTGCAAAACTATTGCTCGTGAACACACAAGCTATGGCCCGTGTACACAGTGTTTAGTCCCTATGGTCTGAGTATCTAAAGGGCTGACAAGGGACTAGTAAAGCCTAATAGAGAGTATTAGAGTCTGGTACAGCCTAGTACACTCTAGTCTAGCCTAGTCCAGCCTGTTCCATGCTAGTATAGCCTATACCCACCTCCCCTACTCTGTTCTCCCAACAGGCTGGACTATACTAGTCTTGGGTGCACTAGGCTGTACTGTACTGTACTGTACTGTACTAGACTCTACTGGTCTCTAATAGGCTGTTTTAAGCTCTAGTAGGCTTTGCTAGGCTTTACTGGGCTCTATTAGGCTATAGAAGCCAGTACTTTACTTTGGCCTACAAAGGCTCTTGCAAAACTATTGCTCGTGAACACACAAGCTATGGCCCGTGTACACAGTGTTTAGTCCCTATGGTCTGAGCATCTAAAGGGCTGACAAGGGACTAGTAAAGCCTAATAGAGAGTATTAGAGTCTGGTACAGCCTAGTACACTCTAGTCTAGCCTAGTCCAGCCTGTTCCATGCTAGTATAGCCTATACCAACCTCCACTACTCTGTTCTCCCAACAGGCTGGACTATACTAGTCTTGGGTGCACTAGGCTGTACTGTACTGTACTGTACTAGACTCTACTGGTCTCTAATAGGCTGTTTTAAGCTCTAGTAGGCTTTGCTAGGCTTTACTGGGCTCTATTAGGCTATAGAAGCCAGTACTTTACTTTGGCCTACAAAGGCTCTTGAAAAAACTATTGCTCGTGAACACACAAGCTATGGCCCGTGTACACAGTGTTTAGTCCCTATGGTCTGAGTATCTAAAGGGCTGACAAGGGACTAGTAAAGCCTAATAGAGAGTATTAGAGTCTGCTACAGCCTAGTACACTCTAGTCTAGCCTAGTCCAGCCTGTTCCATGCTAGTATAGCCTATACCAACCTCCACTACTCTGTTCTCCCAACAGGCTGGACTATACTAGTCTTGGGTGCACTAGGCTGTACTGTACTGTACTGTACTGTACTGTACTGTACTAGACTCTACTGGTCTCTAATAGGCTGTTTTAAGCTCTAGTAGGCTTTGCTAGGCTTTACTGGGCTCTATTAGGCTATAGAAGCCAGTACTTTACTTTGGCCTACAAAGGCTCTTGCAAAACTATTGCTCGTGAACACACAAGCTATGGCCCGTGTACGCAGTGTTTAGTCCCTATGGTCTGAGTATCTAAAGGGCTGACAAGGGATTAGTAAAGCCTAATAGAGAGTATTAGAGTCTCGTACAGCCTAGTACACTCTAGTCTAGCCTAGTCCAGCCTGTTCCATGCTAGTATAGCCTATACCAACCTCCACTACTCTGTTCTCCCAACAGGCTGGACTATACTAGTCTTGGGTGCACTAGGCTGTACTGTACTGTACTGTACTGTACTAGACTCTACTGGTCTCTAATAGGCTGTTTTAAGCTCTAGTAGGCTTTGCTAGGCTTTACTGGGCTCTATTAGGCTATAGAAGCCAGTACTTTACTGTGGCCTACAAAGGCTCATGCGAAACTATTGCTCGTGAACACACAAGCTATGGCCCGTGTACGCAGTGTTTAGTCCCTATGGTCTGAGTATCTACAGGGCTGACAAGGGACTAGTAAAGCCTAATAGAGAGTATTAGAGTCTGGTACAGCCTAGTACACTCTAGTCTAGCCTAGTCCAGCCTGTTCCATGCTAGTATAGCCTATACCAACCTCCACTACTCTGTTCTCCCAACAGGCTGGACTATACTAGTCTTGGGTGCACTAGGCTGTACTGTACTGTACTGTACTGTACTGTACTGTACTGTACTAGACTCTACTGGTCTCTAATAGGCTGTTTTAAGCTCTAGTAGGCTTTGCTAGGCTTTACTGGGCTCTATTAGGCTATAGAAGCCAGTACTTTACTGTGGCCTACAAAGGCTCATGCGAAACTATTGCTCGTGAACACACAAGCTATGGCCCGTGTACGCAGTGTTTACTCCCTATGGTCTGAGTATCTACAGGGCTGACAAGGGACTAGTAAAGCCTAATAGAGAGTATTAGAGTCTGGTACAGCCTAGTACACTCTAGTCTAGCCTAGTCCAGCCTGTTCCATGCTAGTATAGCCTATACCAACCTCCACTACTCTGTTCTCCCAACAGGCTGGACTATACTAGTCTTGGGTGCACTAGGCTGTACTGTACTGTACTGTACTGTACTGTACTGTACTAGACTCTACTGGTCTCTAATAGGCTGTTTTAAGCTCTAGTAGGCTTTGCTAGGCTTTACTGGGCTCTATTAGGCTATAGAAGCCAGTACTTTACTTTGGCCTACAAAGGCTCTTGCAAAACTATTGCTCGTGAACACACAAGCTATGGCCCGTGTACGCAGTGTTTAGTCCCTATGGTCTGAGTATCTAAAGGGCCGACAAGGGACTAGTAAAGCCTAATAGAGAGTATTAGAGTCTGGTACAGCCTAGTACACTCTAGTCTAGCCTAGTCCAGCCTGTTCCATGCTAGTATAGCCTATACCAACCTCCACTACTCTGTTCTCCCAACAGGCTGGACTATACTAGTCTTGGGTGCACTAGGCTGTACTGTACTGTACTGTACTAGACTCTACTGGTCTCTAATAGGCTGTTTTAAGCTCTAGTAGGCTTTGCTAGGCTTTACTGGGCTCTATTAGGCTATAGAAGCCAGTACTTTACTTTGGCCTACAAAGGCTCTTGCAAAACTATTGCTCGTGAACACACAAGCTATGGCCCGTGTACACAGTGTTTAGTCCCTATGGTCTGAGTATCTAAAGGGCTGACAAGGGACTAGTAAAGCCTAATAGAGAGTATTAGAGTCTGGTACAGCCTAGTACACTCTAGTCTAGCCTAGTCCAGCCTGTTCCATGCTAGTATAGCCTATATCAACCTCCACTACTCTGTTCTCCCAACAGGCTGGACTATACTAGTCTTGGGTGCACTAGGCTGTACTGTACTGTACTGTACTGTACTGTACTAGACTCTACTGGTCTCTAATAGGCTGTTTTAAGCTCTAGTAGGCTTTGCTAGGCTTTACTGGGCTCTATTAGGCTATAGAAGCCAGTACTTTACTTTGGCCTACAAAGGCTCTTGCAAAACTATTGCTCGTGAACACACAAGCTATGGCCCGTGTACACAGTGTTTAGTCCCTATGGTCTGAGTATCTAAAGGGCTGACAAGGGACTAGTAAAGCCTAATAGAGAGTATTAGAGTCTGGTACAGCCTAGTACACTCTAGTCTAGCCTAGTCCAGCCTGTTCCATGCTAGTATAGCCTATACCAACCTCCACTACTCTGTTCTCCCAACAGGCTGGACTATACTAGTCTTGGGTGCACTAGGCTGTACTGTACTGTACTGTACTAGACTCTACTGGTCTCTAATAGGCTGTTTTAAGCTCTAGTAGGCTTTGCTAGGCTTTACTGGGCTCTATTAGGCTATAGAAGCCAGTACTTTACTTTGGCCTACAAAGGCTCTTGCAAAACTATTGCTCGTGAACACACAAGCTATGGCCCGTGTACACAGTGTTTAGTCCCTATGGTCTGAGTATCTAAAGGGCTGACAAGGGACTAGTAAAGCCTAATAGAGAGTATTAGAGTCTGGTACAGCCTAGTACACTCTAGTCTAGCCTAGTCCAGCCTGTTCCATGCTAGTATAGCCTATACCCACCTCCCCTACTCTGTTCTCCCAACAGGCTGGACTATACTAGTCTTGGGTGCACTAGGCTGTACTGTACTGTACTGTACTGTACTAGACTCTACTGGTCTCTAATAGGCTGTTTTAAGCTCTAGTAGGCTTTGCTAGGCTTTACTGGGCTCTATTAGGCTATAGAAGCCAGTACTTTACTTTGGCCTACAAAGGCTCTTGCAAAACTATTGCTCGTGAACACACAAGCTATGGCCCGTGTACACAGTGTTTAGTCCCTATGGTCTGAGCATCTAAAGGGCTGACAAGGGACTAGTAAAGCCTAATAGAGAGTATTAGAGTCTGGTACAGCCTAGTACACTCTAGTCTAGCCTAGTCCAGCCTGTTCCATGCTAGTATAGCCTATACCAACCTCCACTACTCTGTTCTCCCAACAGGCTGGACTATACTAGTCTTGGGTGCACTAGGCTGTACTGTACTGTACTGTACTAGACTCTACTGGTCTCTAATAGGCTGTTTTAAGCTCTAGTAGGCTTTGCTAGGCTTTACTGGGCTCTATTAGGCTATAGAAGCCAGTACTTTACTTTGGCCTACAAAGGCTCTTGCAAAACTATTGCTCGTGAACACACAAGCTATGGCCCGTGTACACAGTGTTTAGTCCCTATGGTCTGAGTATCTAAAGGGCTGACAAGGGACTAGTAAAGCCTAATAGAGAGTATTAGAGTCTGCTACAGCCTAGTACACTCTAGTCTAGCCTAGTCCAGCCTGTTCCATGCTAGTATAGCCTATACCAACCTCCACTACTCTGTTCTCCCAACAGGCTGGACTATACTAGTCTTGGGTGCACTAGGCTGTACTGTACTGTACTGTACTGTACTGTACTGTACTAGACTCTACTGGTCTCTAATAGGCTGTTTTAAGCTCTAGTAGGCTTTGCTAGGCTTTACTGGGCTCTATTAGGCTATAGAAGCCAGTACTTTACTTTGGCCTACAAAGGCTCTTGCAAAACTATTGCTCGTGAACACACAAGCTATGGCCCGTGTACGCAGTGTTTAGTCCCTATGGTCTGAGTATCTAAAGGGCTGACAAGGGATTAGTAAAGCCTAATAGAGAGTATTAGAGTCTGGTACAGCCTAGTACACTCTAGTCTAGCCTAGTCCAGCCTGTTCCATGCTAGTATAGCCTATACCAACCTCCACTACTCTGTTCTCCCAACAGGCTGGACTATACTAGTCTTGGGTGCACTAGGCTGTACTGTACTGTACTGTACTGTACTAGACTCTACTGGTCTCTAATAGGCTGTTTTAAGCTCTAGTAGGCTTTGCTAGGCTTTACTGGGCTCTATTAGGCTATAGAAGCCAGTACTTTACTTTGGCCTACAAAGGCTCTTGCAAAACTATTGCTCGTGAACACACAAGCTATGGCCCGTGTACGCAGTGTTTAGTCCCTATGGTCTGAGTATCTAAAGGGCTGACAAGGGACTAGTAAAGCCTAATAGAGAGTATTAGAGTCTGGTACAGCCTAGTACACTCTAGTCTAGCCTAGTCCAGCCTGTTCCATGCTAGTATAGCCTATACCAACCTCCACTACTCTGTTCTCCCAACAGGCTGGACTATACTAGTCTTGGGTGCACTAGGCTGTACTGTACTGTACTGTACTAGACTCTACTGGTCTCTAATAGGCTGTTTTAAGCTCTAGTAGGCTTTGCTAGGCTTTACTGGGCTCTATTAGGCTATAGAAGCCAGTACTTTACTTTGGCCTACAAAGGCTCTTGCAAAACTATTGCTCGTGAACACACAAGCTATGGCCCGTGTACACAGTGTTTAGTCCCTATGGTCTGAGTATCTAAAGGGCTGACAAGGGACTAGTAAAGCCTAATAGAGAGTATTAGAGTCTGGTACAGCCTAGTACACTCTAGTCTAGCCTAGTCCAGCCTGTTCCATGCTAGTATAGCCTATACCAACCTCCACTACTCTGTTCTCCCAACAGGCTGGACTATACTAGTCTTGGGTGCACTAGGCTGTACTGTACTGTACTGTACTGTACTAGACTCTACTGGTCTCTAATAGGCTGTTTTAAGCTCTAGTAGGCTTTGCTAGGCTTTACTGGGCTCTATTAGGCTATAGAAGCCAGTACTTTACTTTGGCCTACAAAGGCTCTTGCAAAACTATTGCTCGTGAACACACAAGCTATGGCCCGTGTACGCAGTGTTTAGTCCCTATGGTCTGAGTATCTAAAGGGCTGACAAGGGATTAGTAAAGCCTAATAGAGAGTATTAGAGTCTGGTACAGCCTAGTACACTCTAGTCTAGCCTAGTCCAGCCTGTTCCATGCTAGTATAGCCTATACCCACCTCCCCTACTCTGTTCTCCCAACAGGCTGGACTATACTAGTCTTGGGTGCACTAGGCTGTACTGTACTGTACTGTACTAGACTCTACTGGTCTCTAATAGGCTGTTTTAAGCTCTAGTAGGCTTTGCTAGGCTTTACTGGGCTCTATTAGGCTATAGAAGCCAGTACTTTACTTTGGCCTACAAAGGCTCTTGCAAAACTATTGCTCGTGAACACACAAGCTATGGCCCGTGTACGCAGTGTTTAGTCCCTATGGTCTGAGTATCTAAAGGGCTGACAAGGGACTAGTAAAGCCTAATAGAGAGTATTAGAGTCTGGTACAGCCTAGTACACTCTAGTCTAGCCTAGTCCAGCCTGTTCCATGCTAGTATAGCCTATACCAACCTCCACTACTCTGTTCTCCCAACAGGCTGGACTATACTAGTCTTGGGTGCACTAGGCTGTACTGTACTGTACTGTACTAGACTCTACTGGTGTCTAATAGGCTGTTTTAAGCTCTAGTAGGCTTTGCTAGGCTTTACTGGGCTCTATTAGGCTATAGAAGCCAGTACTTTACTTTGGCCTACAAAAGCTCTTGCAAAACTATTGCTCGTGAACACACAAGCTATGGCCCGTGTACGCAGTGTTTAGTCCCTATGGTCTGAGTATCTAAAGGGCCGACAAGGGACTAGTAAAGCCTAATAGAGAGTATTAGAGTCTGGTACAGCCTAGTACACTCTAGTCTAGCCTAGTCCAGCCTGTTCCATGCTAGTATAGCCTATACCAACCTCCACTACTCTGTTCTCCCAACAGGCTGGACTATACTAGTCTTGGGTGCACTAGGCTGTACTGTACTGTACTAGACTCTACTGGTCTCTAATAGGCTGTTTTAAGCTCTAGTAGGCTTTGCTAGGCTTTACTGGGCTCTATTAGGCTATAGAAGCCAGTACTTTACTTTGGCCTACAAAGGCTCTTGCAAAACTATTGCTCGTGAACACACAAGCTATGGCCCGTGTACACAGTGTTTAGTCCCTATGGTCTGAGTATCTAAAGGGCTGACAAGGGACTAGTAAAGCCTAATAGAGAGTATTAGAGTCTGGTACAGCCTAGTACACTCTAGTCTAGCCTAGTCCAGCCTGTTCCATGCTAGTATAGCCTATATCAACCTCCACTACTCTGTTCTCCCAACAGGCTGGACTATACTAGTCTTGGGTGCACTAGGCTGTACTGTACTGTACTGTACTGTACTGTACTAGACTCTACTGGTCTCTAATAGGCTGTTTTAAGCTCTAGTAGGCTTTGCTAGGCTTTACTGGGCTCTATTAGGCTATAGAAGCCAGTACTTTACTTTGGCCTACAAAGGCTCTTGCAAAACTATTGCTCGTGAACACACAAGCTATGGCCCGTGTACACAGTGTTTAGTCCCTATGGTCTGAGTATCTAAAGGGCTGACAAGGGACTAGTAAAGCCTAATAGAGAGTATTAGAGTCTGGTACAGCCTAGTACACTCTAGTCTAGCCTAGTCCAGCCTGTTCCATGCTAGTATAGCCTATACCCACCTCCCCTACTCTGTTCTCCCAACAGGCTGGACTATACTAGTCTTGGGTGCACTAGGCTGTACTGTACTGTACTGTACTAGACTCTACTGGTCTCTAATAGGCTGTTTTAAGCTCTAGTAGGCTTTGCTAGGCTTTACTGGGCTCTATTAGGCTATAGAAGCCAGTACTTTACTTTGGCCTACAAAGGCTCTTGCAATACTATTGCTCGTGAACACACAAGCTATGGCCCGTGTACACAGTGTTTAGTCCCTATGGTCTGAGTATCTAAAGGGCTGACAAGGGACTAGTAAAGCCTAATAGAGAGTATTAGAGTCTGGTACAGCCTAGTACACTCTAGTCTAGCCTAGTCCAGCCTGTTCCATGCTAGTATAGCCTATACCAACCTCCACTACTCTGTTCTCCCAACAGGCTGGACTATACTAGTCTTGGGTGCACTAGGCTGTACTGTACTGTACTGTACTGTACTGTACTGTACTAGACTCTACTGGTCTCTAATAGGCTGTTTTAAGCTCTAGTAGGCTTTGCTAGGCTTTACTGGGCTCTATTAGGCTATAGAAGCCAGTACTTTACTTTGGCCTACAAAGGCTCTTGCAAAACTATTGCTCGTGAACACACAAGCTATGGCCCGTGTACGCAGTGTTTAGTCCCTATGGTCTGAGTATCTAAAGGGCTGACAAGGGATTAGTAAAGCCTAATAGAGAGTATTAGAGTCTGGTACAGCCTAGTACACTCTAGTCTAGCCTAGTCCAGCCTGTTCCATGCTAGTATAGCCTATACCAACCTCCACTACTCTGTTCTCCCAACAGGCTGGACTATACTAGTCTTGGGTGCACTAGGCTGTACTGTACTGTACTGTACTAGACTCTACTGGTCTCTAATAGGCTGTTTTAAGCTCTAGTAGGCTTTGCTAGGCTTTACTGGGCTCTATTAGGCTATAGAAGCCAGTACTTTACTTTGGCCTACAAAGGCTCTTGCAAAACTATTGCTCGTGAACACATAAGCTATGGCCCGTGTACGCAGTGTTTAGTCCCTATGGTCTGAGTATCTAAAGGGCTGACAAGGGACTAGTAAAGCCTAATAGAGAGTATTAGAGTCTGGTACAGCCTAGTACACTCTAGTCTAGCCTAGTCCAGCCTGTTCCATGCTAGTATAGCCTATACCAACCTCCACTACTCTGTTCTCCCAACAGGCTGGACTATACTAGTCTTGGGTGCACTAGGCTGTACTGTACTGTACTGTACTAGACTCTACTGGTGTCTAATAGGCTGTTTTAAGCTCTAGTAGGCTTTGCTAGGCTTTACTGGGCTCTATTAGGCTATAGAAGCCAGTACTTTACTTTGGCCTACAAAGGCTCTTGCAAAACTATTGCTCGTGAACACACAAGCTATGGCCCGTGTACGCAGTGTTTAGTCCCTATGGTCTGAGTATCTAAAGGGCCGACAAGGGACTAGTAAAGCCTAATAGAGAGTATTAGAGTCTGGTACAGCCTAGTACACTCTAGTCTAGCCTAGTCCAGCCTGTTCCATGCTAGTATAGCCTATACCAACCTCCACTACTCTGTTCTCCCAACAGGCTGGACTATACTAGTCTTGGGTGCACTAGGCTGTACTGTACTGTACTGTACTAGACTCTACTGGTCTCTAATAGGCTGTTTTAAGCTCTAGTAGGCTCTACTGGGCTCTATTAGGCTATAGAAGCCAGTACTTTACTTTGGCCTACAAAGGCTCTTGCAAAACTATTGCTCGTGAACACACAAGCTATGGCCCGTGTACACAGTGTTTAGTCCCTATGGTCTGAGTATCTAAAGGGCTGACAAGGGACTAGTAAAGCCTAATAGAGAGTATTAGAGTCTGGTACAGCCTAGTACACTCTAGTCTAGCCTAGTCCAGCCTGTTCCATGCTAGTATAGCCTATATCAACCTCCACTACTCTGTTCTCCCAACAGGCTGGACTATACTAGTCTTGGGTGCACTAGGCTGTACTGTACTGTACTGTACTGTACTGTACTGTACTGTACTAGACTCTACTGGTCTCTAATAGGCTGTTTTAAGCTCTAGTAGGCTTTGCTAGGCTTTACTGGGCTCTATTAGGCTATAGAAGCCAGTACTTTACTTTGGCCTACAAAGGCTCTTGCAAAACTATTGCTCGTGAACACACAAGCTATGGCCCGTGTACACAGTGTTTAGTCCCTATGGTCTGAGTATCTAAAGGGCTGACAAGGGACTAGTAAAGCCTAATAGAGAGTATTAGAGTCTGGTACAGCCTAGTACACTCTAGTCTAGCCTAGTCCAGCCTGTTCCATGCTAGTATAGCCTATACCCACCTCCCCTACTCTGTTCTCCCAACAGGCTGGACTATACTAGTCTTGGGTGCACTAGGCTGTACTGTACTGTACTGTACTAGACTCTACTGGTCTCTAATAGGCTGTTTTAAGCTCTAGTAGGCTTTGCTAGGCTTTACTGGGCTCTATTAGGCTATAGAAGCCAGTACTTTACTTTGGCCTACAAAGGCTCTTGCAAAACTATTGCTCGTGAACACACAAGCTATGGCCCGTGTACACAGTGTTTAGTCCCTATGGTCTGAGTATCTAAAGGGCTGACAAGGGACTAGTAAAGCCTAATAGAGAGTATTAGAGTCTGGTACAGCCTAGTACACTCTAGTCTAGCCTAGTCCAGCCTGTTCCATGCTAGTATAGCCTATACCAACCTCCACTACTCTGTTCTCCCAACAGGCTGGACTATACTAGTCTTGGGTGCACTAGGCTGTACTGTACTGTACTGTACTGTACTGTACTAGACTCTACTGGTCTCTAATAGGCTGTTTTAAGCTCTAGTAGGCTTTGCTAGGCTTTACTGGGCTCTATTAGGCTATAGAAGCCAGTACTTTACTTTGGCCTACAAAGGCTCTTGCAAAACTATTGCTTGTGAACACACAAGCTATGGCCCGTGTACACAGTGTTTAGTCCCTATGGTCTGAGTATCTAAAGGGCTGACAAGGGACTAGTAAAGCCTAATAGAGAGTATTAGAGTCTGGTACAGCCTAGTACACTCTAGTCTAGCCTAGTCCAGCCTGTTCCATGCTAGTATAGCCTATACCCACCTCCCCTACTCTGTTCTCCCAACAGGCTGGACTATACTAGTCTTGGGTGCACTAGGCTGTACTGTACTGTACTGTACTGTACTGTACTGTACTAGACTCTACTGGTCTCTAATAGGCTGTTTTAAGCTCTAGTAGGCTTTGCTAGGCTTTACTGGGCTCTATTAGGCTATAGAAGCCAGTACTTTACTTTGGCCTACAAAGGCTCTTGCAAAACTATTGCTCGTGAACACACAAGCTATGGCCCGTGTACACAGTGTTTAGTCCCTATGGTCTGAGTATCTAAAGGGCTGACAAGGGACTAGTAAAGCCTAATAGAGAGTATTAGAGTCTGGTACAGCCTAGTACACTCTAGTCTAGCCTAGTCCAGCCTGTTCCATGCTAGTATAGCCTATACCCACCTCCCCTACTCTGTTCTCCCAACAGGCTGGACTATACTAGTCTTGGGTGCACTAGGCTGTACTGTACTGTACTGTACTAGACTCTACTGGTCTCTAATAGGCTGTTTTAAGCTCTAGTAGGCTTTGCTAGGCTTTACTGGGCTCTATTAGGCTATAGAAGCCAGTACTTTACTTTGGCCTACAAAGGCTCTTGCAAAACTATTGCTCGTGAACACACAAGCTATGGCCCGTGTACACAGTGTTTAGTCCCTATGGTCTGAGTATCTAAAGGGCTGACAAGGGACTAGTAAAGCCTAATAGAGAGTATTAGAGTCTGGTACAGCCTAGTACACTCTAGTCTAGCCTAGTCCAGCCTGTTCCATGCTAGTATAGCCTATACCCACCTCCCCTACTCTGTTCTCCCAACAGGCTGGACTATACTAGTCTTGGGTGCACTAGGCTGTACTGTACTGTACTGTACTAGACTCTACTGGTCTCTAATAGGCTGTTTTAAGCTCTAGTAGGCTTTGCTAGGCTTTACTGGGCTCTATTAGGCTATAGAAGCCAGTACTTTACTTTGGCCTACAAAGGCTCTTGCAAAACTATTGCTCGTGAACACACAAGCTATGGCCCGTGTACACAGTGTTTAGTCCCTATGGTCTGAGTATCTAAAGGGCTGACAAGGGACTAGTAAAGCCTAATAGAGAGTATTAGAGTCTGGTACAGCCTAGTACACTCTAGTCTAGCCTAGTCCAGCCTGTTCCATGCTAGTATAGCCTATACCAACCTCCACTACTCTGTTCTCCCAACAGGCTGGACTATACTAGTCTTGGGTGCACTAGGCTGTACTGTACTGTACTGTACTGTACTAGACTCTACTGGTCTCTAATAGGCTGTTTTAAGCTCTAGTAGGCTTTGCTAGGCTTTACTGGGCTCTATTAGGCTATAGAAGCCAGTACTTTACTTTGGCCTACAAAGGCTCTTGCAAAACTATTGCTCGTGAACACACAAGCTATGGCCCGTGTACACAGTGTTTAGTCCCTATGGTCTGAGTATCTAAAGGGCTGACAAGGGACTAGTAAAGCCTAATAGAGAGTACTAGAGTCTGGTACAGCCTAGTACACTCTAGTCTAGCCTAGTCCAGCCTGTTCCATGCTAGTATAGCCTATACCAACCTCCACTACTCTGTTCTCCCAACAGGCTGGACTATACTAGTCTTGGGTGCACTAGGCTGTACTGTACTGTACTGTACTGTACTGTACTGTACTAGACTCTACTGGTCTCTAATAGGCTGTTTTAAGCTCTAGTAGGCTTTGCTAGGCTTTACTGGGCTCTATTAGGCTATAGAAGCCAGTACTTTACTTTGGCCTACAAAGGCTCTTGCAAAACTATTGCTCGTGAACACACAAGCTATGGCCCGTGTACGCAGTGTTTAGTCCCTATGGTCTGAGTATCTAAAGGGCTGACAAGGGATTAGTAAAGCCTAATAGAGAGTATTAGAGTCTGGTACAGCCTAGTACACTCTAGTCTAGCCTAGTCCAGCCTGTTCCATGCTAGTATAGCCTATACCAACCTCCACTACTCTGTTCTCCCAACAGGCTGGACTATACTAGTCTTGGGTGCACTAGGCTGTACTGTACTGTACTGTATTAGACTCTACTGGTCTCTAATAGGCTGTTTTAAGCTCTAGTAGGCTTTGCTAGGCTTTACTGGGCTCTATTAGGCTATAGAAGCCAGTACTTTACTTTGGCCTACAAAGGCTCTTGCAAAACTATTGCTCGTGAACACACAAGCTATGGCCCGTGTACGCAGTGTTTAGTCCCTATGGTCTGAGTATCTAAAGGGCTGACAAGGGACTAGTAAAGCCTAATAGAGAGTATTAGAGTCTGGTACAGCCTAGTACACTCTAGTCTAGCCTAGTCCAGCCTGTTCCATGCTAGTATAGCCTATACCAACCTCCACTACTCTGTTCTCCCAACAGGCTGGACTATACTAGTCTTGGGTGCACTAGACTGTACTGTACTGTACTGTACTGTACTAGACTCTACTGGTCTCTAATAGGCTGTTTTAAGCTCTAGTAGGCTTTGCTAGGCTTTACTGGGCTCTATTAGGCTATAGAAACCAGTACTTTACTTTGGCCTACAAAGGCTCTTGCAAAACTATTGCTCGTGAACACACAAGCTATGGCCCGTGTACGCAGTGTTTAGTCCCTATGGTCTGAGTATCTAAAGGGCCGACAAGGGACTAGTAAAGCCTAATAGAGAGTATTAGAGTCTGGTACAGCCTAGTACACTCTAGTCTAGCCTAGTCCAGCCTGTTCCATGCTAGTATAGCCTATACCAACCTCCACTACTCTGTTCTCCCAACAGGCTGGACTATACTAGTCTTGGGTGCACTAGGCTGTACTGTACTGTACTGTACTAGACTCTACTGGTCTCTAATAGGCTGTTTTAAGCTCTAGTAGGCTTTGCTAGGCTTTACTGGGCTCTATTAGGCTATAGAAGCCAGTACTTTACTTTGGCCTACAAAGGCTCTTGCAAAACTATTGCTCGTGAACACACAAGCTATGGCCCGTGTACACAGTGTTTAGTCCCTATGGTCTGAGTATCTAAAGGGCTGACAAGGGACTAGTAAAGCCTAATAGAGAGTATTAGAGTCTGGTACAGCCTAGTACACTCTAGTCTAGCCTAGTCCAGCCTGTTCCATGCTAGTATAGCCTATACCAACCTCCACTACTCTGTTCTCCCAACAGGCTGGACTATACTAGTCTTGGGTGCACTAGGCTGTACTGTACTGTACTGTACTGTACTGTACTGTACTGTACTGTACTGTACTAGACTCTACTGGTCTCTAATAGGCTGTTTTAAGCTCTAGTAGGCTTTGCTAGGCTTTACTGGGCTCTATTAGGCTATAGAAGCCAGTACTTTACTTTGGCCTACAAAGGCTCTTGCAAAACTATTGCTCGTGAACACACAAGCTATGGCCCGTGTACGCAGTGTTTAGTCCCTATGGTCTGAGTATCTAAAGGGCTGACAAGGGATTAGTAAAGCCTAATAGAGAGTATTAGAGTCTGGTACAGCCTAGTACACTCTAGTCTAGCCTAGTCCAGCCTGTTCCATGCTAGTATAGCCTATACCAACCTCCACTACTCTGTTCTCCCAACAGGCTGGACTATACTAGTCTTGGGTGCACTAGGCTGTACTGTACTGTACTGTATTAGACTCTACTGGTCTCTAATAGGCTGTTTTAAGCTCTAGTAGGCTTTGCTAGGCTTTACTGGGCTCTATTAGGCTATAGAAGCCAGTACTTTACTTTGGCCTACAAAGGCTCTTGCAAAACTATTGCTCGTGAACACACAAGCTATGGCCCGTGTACGCAGTGTTTAGTCCCTATGGTCTGAGTATCTAAAGGGCTGACAAGGGACTAGTAAAGCCTAATAGAGAGTATTAGAGTCTGGTACAGCCTAGTACACTCTAGTCTAGCCTAGTCCAGCCTGTTCCATGCTAGTATAGCCTATACCAACCTCCACTACTCTGTTCTCCCAACAGGCTGGACTATACTAGTCTTGGGTGCACTAGGCTGTACTGTACTGTACTGTACTGTACTGTACTGTACTGTACTGTACTAGACTCTACTGGTCTCTAATAGGCTGTTTTAAGCTCTAGTAGGCTTTGCTAGGCTTTACTGGGCTCTATTAGGCTATAGAAGCCAGTACTTTACTTTGGCCTACAAAGGCTCTTGCAAAACTATTGCTCGTGAACACACAAGCTATGGCCCGTGTACGCAGTGTTTAGTCCCTATGGTCTGAGTATCTAAAGGGCTGACAAGGGATTAGTAAAGCCTAATAGAGAGTATTAGAGTCTGGTACAGCCTAGTACACTCTAGTCTAGCCTAGTCCAGCCTGTTCCATGCTAGTATAGCCTATACCAACCTCCACTACTCTGTTCTCCCAACAGGCTGGACTATACTAGTCTTGGGTGCACTAGGCTGTACTGTACTGTACTGTATTAGACTCTACTGGTCTCTAATAGGCTGTTTTAAGCTCTAGTAGGCTTTGCTAGGCTTTACTGGGCTCTATTAGGCTATAGAAGCCAGTACTTTACTTTGGCCTACAAAGGCTCTTGCAAAACTATTGCTCGTGAACACACAAGCTATGGCCCGTGTACGCAGTGTTTAGTCCCTATGGTCTGAGTATCTAAAGGGCTGACAAGGGACTAGTAAAGCCTAATAGAGAGTATTAGAGTCTGGTACAGCCTAGTACACTCTAGTCTAGCCTAGTCCAGCCTGTTCCATGCTAGTATAGCCTATACCAACCTCCACTACTCTGTTCTCCCAACAGGCTGGACTATACTAGTCTTGGGTGCACTAGGCTGTACTGTACTGTACTGTACTGTACTGTACTGTACTGTACTGTACTGTACTAGACTCTACTGGTCTCTAATAGGCTGTTTTAAGCTCTAGTAGGCTTTGCTAGGCTTTACTGGGCTCTATTAGGCTATAGAAGCCAGTACTTTACTTTGGCCTACAAAGGCTCTTGCAAAACTATTGCTCGTGAACACACAAGCTATGGCCCGTGTACGCAGTGTTTAGTCCCTATGGTCTGAGTATCTAAAGGGCTGACAAGGGATTAGTAAAGCCTAATAGAGAGTATTAGAGTCTGGTACAGCCTAGTACACTCTAGTCTAGCCTAGTCCAGCCTGTTCCATGCTAGTATAGCCTATACCAACCTCCACTACTCTGTTCTCCCAACAGGCTGGACTATACTAGTCTTGGGTGCACTAGGCTGTACTGTACTGTACTGTATTAGACTCTACTGGTCTCTAATAGGCTGTTTTAAGCTCTAGTAGGCTTTGCTAGGCTTTACTGGGCTCTATTAGGCTATAGAAGCCAGTACTTTACTTTGGCCTACAAAGGCTCTTGCAAAACTATTGCTCGTGAACACACAAGCTATGGCCCGTGTACGCAGTGTTTAGTCCCTATGGTCTGAGTATCTAAAGGGCTGACAAGGGACTAGTAAAGCCTAATAGAGAGTATTAGAGTCTGGTACAGCCTAGTACACTCTAGTCTAGCCTAGTCCAGCCTGTTCCATGCTAGTATAGCCTATACCAACCTCCACTACTCTGTTCTCCCAACAGGCTGGACTATACTAGTCTTGGGTGCACTAGGCTGTACTGTACTGTACTGTACTAGACTCTACTGGTCTCTAATAGGCTGTTTTAAGCTCTAGTAGGCTTTGCTAGGCTTTACTGGGCTCTATTAGGCTATAGAAACCAGTACTTTACTTTGGCCTACAAAGGCTCTTGCAAAACTATTGCTCGTGAACACACAAGCTATGGCCCGTGTACGCAGTGTTTAGTCCCTATGGTCTGAGTATCTAAAGGGCCGACAAGGGACTAGTAAAGCCTAATAGAGAGTATTAGAGTCTGGTACAGCCTAGTACACTCTAGTCTAGCCTAGTCCAGCCTGTTCCATGCTAGTATAGCCTATACCAACCTCCACTACTCTGTTCTCCCAACAGGCTGGACTATACTAGTCTTGGGTGCACTAGGCTGTACTGTACTGTACTGTACTGTACTAGACTCTACTGGTCTCTAATAGGCTGTTTTAAGCTCTAGTAGGCTTTGCTAGGCTTTACTGGGCTCTATTAGGCTATAGAAGCCAGTACTTTACTTTGGCCTACAAAGGCTCTTGCAAAACTATTGCTCGTGAACACACAAGCTATGGCCCGTGTACACAGTGTTTAGTCCCTATGGTCTGAGTATCTAAAGGGCTGACAAGGGACTAGTAAAGCCTAATAGAGAGTATTAGAGTCTGGTACAGCCTAGTACACTCTAGTCTAACCTAGTCCAGCCTGTTCCATGCTAGTATAGCCTATATCAACCTCCACTACTCTGTTCTCCCAACAGGCTGGACTATACTAGTCTTGGGTGCACTAGGCTGTACTGTACTGTACTGTACTGTACTGTACTGTACTGTACTGTACTGTACTGTACTGTACTGTACTTTACTAGACTCTACTGGTCTCTAATAGGCTGTTTTAAGCTCTAGTAGGCTTTGCTAGGCTTTACTGGGCTCTATTAGGCTATAGAAGCCAGTACTTTACTTTGGCCTACAAAGGCTCTTGCAAAACTATTGCTCGTGAACACACAAGCTATGGCCCGTGTACACAGTGTTTAGTCCCTATGGTCTGAGTATCTAAAGGGCTGACAAGGGACTAGTAAAGCCTAATAGAGAGTATTAGAGTCTGGTACAGCCTAGTACACTCTAGTCTAGCCTAGTCCAGCCTGTTCCATGCTAGTATAGCCTATACCAACCTCCACTACTCTGTTCTACCAACAGGCTGGACTATACTAGTCTTGGGTGCACTAGGCTGTACTGTACTGTACTGTACTAGACTCTACTGGTCTCTAATAGGCTGTTTTAAGCTCTAGTAGGCTTTGCTAGGCTTTACTGGGCTCTATTAGGCTATAGAAGCCAGTACTTTACTTTGGCCTACAAAGGCTCTTGCAAAACTATTGCTCGTGAACACACAAGCTATGGCCCGTGTACGCAGTGTTTAGTCCCTATGGTCTGAGTATCTAAAGGGCCGACAAGGGACTAGTAAAGCCTAATAGAGAGTATTAGAGTCTGGTACAGCCTAGTACACTCTAGTCTAGCCTAGTCCAGCCTGTTCCATGCTAGTATAGCCTATACCAACCTCCACTACTCTGTTCTCCCAACAGGCTGGACTATACTAGTCTTGGGTGCACTAGGCTGTACTGTACTGTACTGTACTAGACTCTACTGGTCTCTAATAGGCTGTTTTAAGCTCTAGTAGGCTTTGCTAGGCTTTACTGGGCTCTATTAGGCTATAGAAGCCAGTACTTTACTTTGGCCTACAAAGGCTCTTGCAAAACTATTGCTCGTGAACACACAAGCTATGGCCCGTGTACACAGTGTTTAGTCCCTATGGTCTGAGTATCTAAAGGGCTGACAAGGGACTAGTAAAGCCTAATAGAGAGTATTAGAGTCTGGTACAGCCTAGTACACTCTAGTCTAGCCTAGTCCAGCCTGTTCCATGCTAGTATAGCCTATACCAACCTCCACTACTCTGTTCTCCCAACAGGCTGGACTATACTAGTCTTGGGTGCACTAGGCTGTACTGTACTAGACTCTACTGGTCTCTAATAGGCTGTTTTAAGCTCTAGTAGGCTTTGCTAGGCTTTACTGGGCTCTATTAGGCTATAGAAGCCAGTACTTTACTTTGGCCTACAAAGGCTCTTGCAAAACTATTGCTCGTGAACACACAAGCTATGGCCCGTGTACACAGTGTTTAGTCCCTATGGTCTGAGTATCTAAAGGGCTGACAAGGGACTAGTAAAGCCTAATAGAGAGTATTAGAGTCTGGTACAGCCTAGTACACTCTAGTCTAGCCTAGTCCAGCCTGTTCCATGCTAGTATAGCCTATACCAACCTCCCCTACTCTGTTCTCCCAACAGGCTGGACTATACTAGTCTTGGGTGCACTAGGCTGTACTGTACTGTACTGTACTAGACTCTACTGGTCTCTAATAGGCTGTTTTAAGCTCTAGTAGGCTTTGCTAGGCTTTACTGGGCTCTATTAGGCTATAGAAGCCAGTACTTTACTTTGGCCTACAAAGGCTCTTGCAAAACTATTGCTCGTGAACACACAAGCTATGGCCCGTGTACACAGTGTTTAGTCCCTATGGTCTGAGTATCTAAAGGGCTGACAAGGGACTAGTAAAGCCTAATAGAGAGTATTAGAGTCTGGTACAGCCTAGTACACTCTAGTCTAGCCTAGTCCAGCCTGTTCCATGCTAGTATAGCCTATACCAACCTCCACTACTCTGTTCTCCCAACAGGCTGGACTATACTAGTCTTGGGTGCACTAGGCTGTACTGTACTGTACTGTACTAGACTCTACTGGTCTCTAATAGGCTGTTTTAAGCTCTAGTAGGCTTTGCTAGGCTTTACTGGGCTCTATTAGGCTATAGAAGGCAGTACTTTACTTTGGCCTACAAAGGTTCATGCAAAACTATTGCTTGTGAACACACAAGCTATGGCCTGTGTACACAGTGGTTAGTCCCTATGGTCTGAGTATCTACAGGGCTGACAAGGGACTAGTACAGCCTAATAGAGAGTATTAGAGTCTGGTACAGCCTAGTACAACCTAGTCTAGCCTAGTCCAGCCTGTTCCATGCTAGTCTAGACTTAGTATAGTGCTTAAAGAGTGACTTTGAGAGCTGTTTTACCGTACAATGTAAGTCAATGAGGAGCAAATTTAGAATGATCAATTTCTAATCAATGGAGCAATTATTTTTGATTTCTTGTCCACCTTTGGAGTTACATCATGGCAAGGTAACTACACAACCCAAACCTCTACCAAAGTGGTCTTGCCCTTTAAGCAGGTAGCTATTGTCAATAGTCAGAGGGAAGTGGCAGTGTGAGGCAGTGTAGTGTGTAATCTTACTTGGGGGGATATGAATGTGTGGCTGCTGCTCACCCTCCTGGTAGGACAAACTTCATTAAAGTTGGGTTCGGGTTAGTTGGCTCGCCATCATGATCCTTTTTCTTATCAAGAAAAGTAACCTGGCCAATTCAATCAGATTCATGCAGGCACAGCCAGCATGTTGTGCCAGCAGTCAGTTTGGGTGGAAATCTCAGAGTAGTGTGCACCTCACTCTGCTACTGCAGACTGTCTCTGCTTCATGCAATTATTGGCAATTGCAAGCACTGGTGTGACTGATTGATTGATTGAGTGAGTGAGACTGAGTGTGTGTGTGACTGTGTTTGTGACTCTGTCAGTGACACACAGACAGCAGTGACACAAACCTTTTGAAAACCTTTTGAAACCTGGGTTACATCAGCCCTGTAGATACTCAGACCATTTGGATTAACCACTGTGTAAACAGGCAATAGTTTGTGTGTGCACGACCAATAGTTTCGCATGAACATTTGTAGGCCAAAGTAAAGTACTGCCTTCTATAGCCTAATAGAGCCCAGTACAGCCTAGCAAAGCCTACTAGAGCTGAAAGCAGACTATTAGAGCCCAGCAGAGACTAGTACAGTAAAGCCTAGTACACCCAGGTCTAGCCTACTCCAGCCTGTTGGGAGAACAGAATAGGGGAGGGGGTACCAGGCTATGCTAGGACTGATAAGGCTGGACTAGGATAGACTAGATTGTACTAGGCTGTACCAGACTCTAATACTCTCTATTAGGCTGTACTAGTCCCTTGTCAGCCCTTTAGATACTCAGACCATAGGGACTAAACACTGTGTACACGGGCCATAGCTTGTGTGTTCACGAGCAATAGTTTTGCATGAACCTTTGTAGGCCAAAGTAAAGTACTGCCTTCTATAGCCTAATAGAGCCCAGTAAAGCCTAGCAAAGCCTACTAGAGCTTAAAACAGCCTATTAGAGACCAGTAGAGTCTAGTACAGTACAGTACAGTACAGCCTAGTACAATCTAGTCTAGCCTAGTCCAGCCTGTTCCATGCTAGTATAGCCTATACCACCCTCCCCTAGTCTGTTCTCCAAATAGGCTGGACTATACTAGTCTTGGGTGCACTAGCCCTTACTGTACTGTACTTTACTAGACTCTACTGGTCTCTAATAGGCTGTTTTAAGCTCTAGTAGGCTTTGCTAGGCTTTACTGGGCTCTATTAGGCTATAGAAGCCAGCACTTTACTTTGGCCTACAAAGGCTCATGCAAAACTATTGCTCGTGAACACACAAGCTATGGCCCGTGTACACAGTGGTTAGTCCCTATGGTCTGAGTATCTACAGGGCTGACAAGGGACTAGTACAGCCTAATAGAGAGTATTAGAGTCTGGTACAGCCTAGTACAACCTAGTATAGCCTAGTCCAGCCTGTTCCATGCTAGTCTAGACTTAGTATAGTGCTTAAAGAGTGACTTTGAGAGCTGTTTTACCGTACAATGTAAGTCAATGAGGAGCAAATTTAGAATGATCAATTTCTAATCAATGGAGCAATTATTTTTTATTTCTTGTCCACCTTTGGAGTTACATCATGGCAAGGTAACTATCCCAAACCTCTACCAAAGTGGTCTTGCCCTTTAAGCAGGTAGGTATTGTCAATAGTCAGAGGGAAGTGGCAGAGTGAGGCAGTGTAGTGTGTAATGTTACTTGGGGGGATATGAATTTGTGGCTGCTGCTCACCCTCCTGGTAGGAAAAACTTCATTAAAGTTGGGTTCGGGTTAGTTGGCTCGCCATCATGATCCTTTTTCTTATCAAGAAAAGTAACCTGGCCAATTCAATCAGATTCATGCAGGCACAGCCAGCATGTTTTGCCAGCAGTCAGTTTGGGTGGAAATCTCAGAGTAGTGTGCACCTCACTCTGCTACTGCAGACTGTCTCTGCTTCATGCAATTATTGGCAATTGCAAGCACTGGTGTGACTGATTGATTGAGTGAGTGAGACTGAGTGTGTGTGTGTGTGTGTGTGACTGTGTGTGTGTGACTCTGTCAGTGACACACAGACAGCAGTGACACAAACCTTTTGAAAACCTTTTGAAACCTGGGTTACATCAGCCCTGTAGATACTCAGACCATTTGGATTAACCACTGTGTAAATGGGCAATAGTTTGTGTGTGCACGAACAATAGTTTCGCATGAACATTTGTAGGCCAAAGTAAAGTACTGCCTTCTATAGCTTAATAGAGCCCAGTACAGCCTAGCAAAGCCTACTAGAGCTGAAAGCAGACTATTAGAGCCCAGCAGAGACTAGTACAGTAAAGCCTAGTACACCCAGGTCTAGCCTAGTCCAGCCTGTTGGGAGAACAGAATAGGGGAGGGGGTACCAGGCTATGCTAGGACTGATAAGGCTGGACTAGGATAGACTAGATTGTACTAGGCTGTACCAGACTCTAATGCTCTCTATTAGGCTGTACTAGTCCCTTGTCAGCCCTGTAGATACTCAGACCATAGGGACTAACCACTGTGTACAGGGGCCATAGCTTGTGTGTTCACGAGCAATAGTTTTGCATGAACCTTTGTAGGCCAAAGTAAAGTACTGCCTTCTATACTAATAGAGCCCAGTAAAGCCTAGCAAAGCCTATTAGAGCTTAAAACAGCCTATTAGAGACCAGTAGAGTCTAGTATAGTACAGTACAGTACAGCCTAGTACAATCTAGTCTAGCCTAGTCCAGCCTGTTCCATGCTAGTATAGCCTATACCACCCTCCCCTAGTCTGTTCTCCAAATAGGCTGGACTATACTAGTCTTGGGTGCACTAGCCCTTACTGTACTGTACTGTACTAGACTCTACTGGTCTCTAATAGGCTGTTTTAAGCTCTAGTAGGCTTTGCTAGGCTTTACTGGGCTCTATTAGGCTATAGAAGCCAGCACTTTACTTTGGCCTACAAAGGCTCATGCAAAACTATTGCTCGTGAACACACAAGCTATGGCCCGTGTACACAGTGGTTAGTCCCTATGGTCTGAGTATCTACAGGGCTGACAAGGGACTAGTACAGCCTAATAGAGAGTATTAGAGTCTGGTACAGCCTAGTACAACCTAGTATAGCCTAGTCCAGCCTGTTCCATGCTAGTCTAGACTTAGTATAGTGCTTAAAGAGTGACTTTGAGAGCTGTTTTACCGTACAATGTAAGTCAATGAGGAGCAAATTTAGAATGATCAATTTCTAATCAATGGAGCAATTATTTTTTATTTCTTGTCCACCTTTGGAGTTACATCATGGCAAGGTAACTATCCCAAACCTCTACCAAAGTGGTCTTGCCCTTTAAGCAGGTAGGTATTGTCAATAGTCAGAGGGAAGTGGCAGAGTGAGGCAGTGTAGTGTGTAATGTTACTTGGGGGGATATGAATTTGTGGCTGCTGCTCACCCTCCTGGTAGGAAAAACTTCATTAAAGTTGGGTTCGGGTTAGTTGGCTCGCCATCATGATCCTTTTTCTTATCAAGAAAAGTAACCTGGCCAATTCAATCAGATTCATGCAGGCACAGCCAGCATGTTTTGCCAGCAGTCAGTTTGGGTGGAAATCTCAGAGTAGTGTGCACCTCACTCTGCTACTGCAGACTGTCTCTGCTTCATGCAATCATTGGCAATTGCAAGCACTGGTGTGACTGATTGATTGAGTGAGTGAGACTGAGTGTGTGTGTGTGTGACTGTGTGTGTGTGACTCTGTCAGTGACACACAGACAGCAGTGACACAAACCTTTTGAAAACCTTTTGAAACCTGGGTTACATCAGCCCTGTAGATACTCAGACCTTTTGGATTAACCACTGTGTAAATGGGCAATAGTTTGTGTGTGCACGACCAATAGTTTCGCATGAACATTTGTAGGCCAAAGTAAAGTACTGCCTTCTATAGCTTAATAGAGCCCAGTACAGCCTAGCAAAGCCTACTAGAGCTGAAAGCAGACTATTAGAGCCCAGCAGAGACTAGTACAGTAAAGCCTAGTACACCCAGGTCTAGCCTAGTCCAGCCTGTTGGGAGAACAGAATAGGGGAGGGGGTACCAGGCTATGCTAGGACTGATAAGGCTGGACTAGGATAGACTAGATTGTACTAGGCTGTACCAGACTCTAATGCTCTCTATTAGGCTGTACTAGTCCCTTGTCAGCCCTGTAGATACTCAGACCATAGGGACTAACCACTGTGTACAGGGGCCATAGCTTGTGTGTTCACGAGCAATAGTTTTGCATGAACCTTTGTAGGCCAAAGTAAAGTACTGCCTTCTATACTAATAGAGCCCAGTAAAGCCTAGCAAAGCCTATTAGAGCTTAAAACAGCCTATTAGAGACCAGTAGAGTCTAGTATAGTACAGTACAGTACAGCCTAGTACAATCTAGTCTAGCCTAGTCCAGCCTGTTCCATGCTAGTATAGCCTATACCACCCTCCCCTAGTCTGTTCTCCAAACAGGCTGGACTATACTAGTCTTGGGTGCACTAGGCTGTACTGTACTGTACTGTACTGTACTAGACTCTACTGGTCTCTAATAGGCTGTTTTAAGCTCTAGTAGGCTTTGCTAGGCTTTACTGGGCTCTATTAGGCTATAGAAGGCAGTACTTTTCTTTGGCCTACAAAGGCTCATGCAAAACTATTGCTCGTGAACACACAAGCTATGGCCCGTGTACACAGTGGTTAGTCCCTATGGTTTGAGTATCTAGAGGGCTGACAAGGGACTAGTAAAGCCTAATAGAGAGTATTAGAGTCTGGTACAGCCTAGTACAATCTAGTCTAGCCTAGTCCAGCCTGTTCCATGCTAGTATAGCCTATACCACCCTCCCCTAGTCTGTTCTCCAAACAGGCTGGACTATACTAGTCTTGGGTGCACTAGGCTGTACTGTACTGTACTGTACTAGACTCTACTGGTCTCTAATAGGCTGTTTTAAGCTCTAGTAGGCTTTGCTAGGCTTTACTGGGCTCTATTAGGCTATAGAAGCCAGTACTTTACTTTGGCCTACAAAGGCTCATGCAAAACTATTGCTCGTGAACACACAAGCTATGGCCTGTGTACATAGTGGTTAGTCCCTATGGTCTGAGTATCTACAGGGCTGACAAGGGACTAGTACAGCCTAATAGAGAGTATTAGAGTCTGGTACAGCCTAGTACAACCTAGTCTAGCCTAGTCCAGCCTGTTCCATGCTAGTCTAGACTTAGTATAGTGCTTAAAGAGTGACTTTGAGAGCTGTTTTACCGTACAATGTAAGTCAATGAGGAGCAAATTTAGAATGATCAATTTCTAATCAATGGAGCAATTATTTTTTATTTCTTATCCACCTTTGGAGTTACATCATGGCAAGGTAACTACACAACCCAAACCTCTACCAAAGTGGTCTTGCCCTTTAAGCAGGTAGGTATTGTCAATAGTCAGAGGGAAGTGGCAGTGTGAGGCAGTGTAGTGTGTAATGTTACTTGGGGGGATATGAATGTGTGGCTGCTGCTCACCCTCCTGGTAGGACAAACTTCATTAAAGTTGGGTTCGGGTTAGTTGGCTCGCCATCATGATTCTTTTTCTTATCAAGAAAAGTAACCTGGCCAATTCAATCAGATTCATGCAGGCACAGCCAGCATGTTGTGCCAGCAGTCAGTTTGGGTGGAAATCTCAGAGTAGTGTGCACCTCACTCTGCTACTGCAGACTGTCTCTGCTTCATGCAATTATTGGCAATTGCAAGCACTGGTGTGACTGATTGATTGAGTGAGTGAGACTGAGTGTGTGTGTGTGACTGTGTTTGTGACTCTGTCAGTGACACACAGACAGCAGTGACACAAACCTTTTGAAAACCTTTTGAAACCTGGGTTACATCAGCCCTGTAGATACTCAGACCATTTGGATTAACCACTGTGTAAACAGGCAATAGTTTGTGTGTGCACGACCAATAGTTTCGCATGAACATTTGTAGGCCAAAGTAAAGTACTGCCTTCTATAGCCTAATAGAGCCCAGTACAGCCTAGCAAAGCCTACTAGAGCTGAAAGCAGACTATTAGAGCCCAGCAGAGACTAGTACAGTAAAGCCTAGTACACCCAGGTCTAGCCTACTCCAGCCTGTTGGGAGAACAGAATAGGGGAGGGGGTACCAGGCTATGCTAGGACTGATAAGGCTGGACTAGGATAGACTAGATTGTACTAGGCTGTACCAGACTCTAATACTCTCTATTAGGCTGTACTAGTCCCTTGTCAGCCCTGTAGATACTCAGACCATAGGGACTAACCACTGTGTACACGGGCCATAGCTTGTGTGTTCACGAGCAATAGTTTTGCATGAACCTTTGTAGGCCAAAGTAAAGTACTGCCTTCTATAGCCTAATAGAGCCCAGTAAAGCCTAGCAAAGCCTACTAGAGCTTAAAACAGCCTATTAGAGACCAGTAGAGTCTAGTACAGTACAGTACAGTACAGCCTAGTGCACCCAAGACTAGTATAGTCCAGCCTGTTGGGAGAACAGAGTAGTGGAGGTTGGTATAGGCTATACTAGCATGGAACAGGCTGGACTAGGCTAGACTAGAGTGTACTAGGCTGTACCAGACTCTAATACTCTCTATTAGGCTTTACTAGTCCCTTGTCAGCCCTTTAGATACTCAGACCATAGGGACTAAACACTGTGTATACGGGCCATAGCTTGTGTGTTCACGAGCAATAGTTTTGCAAGAGCCTTTGTAGGCCAAAGTAAAGTACTGGCTTCTATAGCCTAATAGAGCCCAGTAAAGCCTAGCAAAGCCTACTAGAGCTTAAAACAGCCTATTAGAGACCAGTAGAGTCTAGTACAGTACAGTACAGTACAGCCTAGTGCACCCAAGACTAGTATAGTCCAGCCTGTTGGGAGAACAGAGTAGTGGAGGTTGGTATAGGCTATACTAGCATGGAACAGGTTGGACTAGGCTAGACTAGAGTGTACTAGGCTGTACCAGACTCTAATACTCTCTATTAGGCTTTACTAGTCCCTTGTCAGCCCTTTAGATACTCAGACCATAGGGACTAAACACTGTGTACACGGGCCATAGCTTGTGTGTTCACGAGCAATAGTTTTGCAAGAGCCTTTGTAGGCCAAAGTAAAGTACTGGCTTCTATAGCCTAATAGAGCCCAGTAAAGCCTAGCAAAGCCTACTAGAGCTTAAAACAGCCTATTAGAGACCAGTAGAGTCTAGTACAGTACAGTACAGTACAGCCTAGTGCACCCAAGACTAGTATGGTCCAGCCTGTTGGGAGAACAGAGTAGTGGAGGTTGGTATAGGCTATACTAGCATGGAACAGGCTGGACTAGGCTAGACTAGAGTGTACTAGGCTGTACCAGACTCTAATACTCTCTATTAGGCTTTACTAGTCTCTTGTCAGCCCTTTAGATACTCAGACCATAGGGACTAAACACTGTGTACACGGGCCATAGCTTGTGTGTTCACGAGCAATAGTTTTGCAAGAGCCTTTGTAGGCCAAAGTAAAGTACTGCCTTCTATAGCCTAATAGAGCCCAGTACAGCCTAGCAAAGCCTACTAGAGCTGAAAGCAGACTATTAGAGCCCAGCAGAGACTAGTACAGTAAAGCCTAGTACACCCAGGTCTAGCCTACTCCAGCCTGTTGGGAGAACAGAATAGGGGAGGGGGTACCAGGCTATGCTAGGACTGATAAGGCTGGACTAGGATAGACTAGATTGTACTAGGCTGTACCAGACTCTAATACTCTCTATTAGGCTGTACTAGTCCCTTGTCAGCCCTGTAGATACTCAGACCATAGGGACTAACCACTGTGTACACGGGCCATAGCTTGTGTGTTCACGAGCAATAGTTTTGCATGAACCTTTGTAGGCCAAAGTAAAGTACTGCCTTCTATAGCCTAATAGAGCCCAGTAAAGCCTAGCAAAGCCTACTAGAGCTTAAAACAGCCTATTAGAGACCAGTAGAGTCTAGTACAGTACAGTACAGTACAGCCTAGTGCACCCAAGACTAGTATAGTCCAGCCTGTTGGGAGAACAGAGTAGTGGAGGTTGGTATAGGCTATACTAGCATGGAACAGGCTGGACTAGGCTAGACTAGAGTGTACTAGGCTGTACCAGACTCTAATACTCTCTATTAGGCTTTACTAGTCCCTTGTCAGCCCTTTAGATACTCAGACCATAGGGACTAAACACTGTGTATACGGGCCATAGCTTGTGTGTTCACGAGCAATAGTTTTGCAAGAGCCTTTGTAGGCCAAAGTAAAGTACTGGCTTCTATAGCCTAATAGAGCCCAGTAAAGCCTAGCAAAGCCTACTAGAGCTTAAAACAGCCTATTAGAGACCAGTAGAGTCTAGTACAGTACAGTACAGTACAGCCTAGTGCACCCAAGACTAGTATAGTCCAGCCTGTTGGGAGAACAGAGTAGTGGAGGTTGGTATAGGCTATACTAGCATGGAACAGGTTGGACTAGGCTAGACTAGAGTGTACTAGGCTGTACCAGACTCTAATACTCTCTATTAGGCTTTACTAGTCCCTTGTCAGCCCTTTAGATACTCAGACCATAGGGACTAAACACTGTGTACACGGGCCATAGCTTGTGTGTTCACGAGCAATAGTTTTGCAAGAGCCTTTGTAGGCCAAAGTAAAGTACTGGCTTCTATAGCCTAATAGAGCCCAGTAAAGCCTAGCAAAGCCTACTAGAGCTTAAAACAGCCTATTAGAGACCAGTAGAGTCTAGTACAGTACAGTACAGTACAGTACAGCCTAGTGCACCCAAGACTAGTATAGTCCAGCCTGTTGGGAGAACAGAGTAGTGGAGGTTGGTATAGGCTATACTAGCATGGAACAGGCTGGACTAGGCTAGACTAGAGTGTACTAGGCTGTACCAGACTCTAATACTCTCTATTAGGCTTTACTAGTCCCTTGTCAGCCCTTTAGATACTCAGACCATAGGGACTAAACACTGTGTACACGGGCCATAGCTTGTGTGTTCACGAGCAATAGTTTTGCAAGAGCCTTTGTAGGCCAAAGTAAAGTACTGGCTTCTATAGCCTAATAGAGCCCAGTAAAGCCTAGCAAAGCCTACTAGAGCTTAAAACAGCCTATTAGAGACCAGTAGAGTCTAGTACAGTACAGTACAGTACAGTACAGCCTAGTGCACCCAAGACTAGTATAGTCCAGCCTGTTGGGAGAACAGAGTAGTGGAGGTTGGTATAGGCTATACTAGCATGGAACAGGCTGGACTAGGCTAGACTAGAGTGTACTAGGCTGTACCAGACTCTAATACTCTCTATTAGGCTTTACTAGTCCCTTGTCAGCCCTTTAGATACTCAGACCATAGGGACTAAACACTGTGTACACGGGCCATAGCTTGTGTGTTCACGAGCAATAGTTTTGCAAGAGCCTTTGTAGGCCAAAGTAAAGTACTGGCTTCTATAGCCTAATAGAGCCCAGTAAAGCCTAGCAAAGCCTACTAGAGCTTAAAACAGCCTATTAGAGACCAGTAGAGTCTAGTACAGTACAGTACAGTACAGCCTAGTGCACCCAAGACTAGTATAGTCCAGCCTGTTGGGAGAACAGAGTAGTGGAGGTTGGTATAGGCTATACTAGCATGGAACAGGCTGGACTAGGCTAGACTAGAGTGTACTAGGCTGTACCAGACTCTAATACTCTCTATTAGGCTTTACTAGTCCCTTGTCGGCCCTTTAGATACTCAGACCATAGGGACTAAACACTGCGTACACGGGCCATAGCTTGTGTGTTCACGAGCAATAGTTTTGCAAGAGCCTTTGTAGGCCAAAGTAAAGTACTGGCTTCTATAGCCTAATAGAGCCCAGTAAAGCCTAGCAAAGCCTACTAGAGCTTAAAACAGCCTATTAGAGACCAGTAGAGTCTAGTACAGTACAGTACAGTACAGCCTAGTGCACCCAAGACTAGTATAGTCCAGCCTGTTGGGAGAACAGAGTAGTGGAGGTTGGTATAGGCTATACTAGCATGGAACAGGCTGGACTAGGCTAGACTAGAGTGTACTAGGCTGTACCAGACTCTAATACTCTCTATTAGGCTTTACTAGTCCCTTGTCAGCCCTTTAGATGCTCAGACCATAGGGACTAAACACTGTGTACACGGGCCATAACTTGTGTGTTCACGAGCAATAGTTTTGCAAGAGCCTTTGTAGGCCAAAGTAAAGTACTGGCTTCTATAGCCTAATAGAGCCCAGTAAAGCCTAGCAAAGCCTACTAGAGCTTAAAACAGCCTATTAGAGACCAGTAGAGTCTAGTACAGTACAGTACAGTACAGTACAGCCTAGTGCACCCAAGACTAGTATAGTCCAGCCTGTTGGGAGAACAGAGTAGGGGAGGTGGGTATAGGCTATACTAGCATGGAACAGGCTGGACTAGGCTAGACTAGAGTGTACTAGGCTGTACCAGACTCTAATACTCTCTATTAGGCTTTACTAGTCCCTTGTCAGCCCTTTAGATACTCAGACCATAGGGACTAAACACTGTGTACACGGGCCATAGCTTGTGTGTTCACGAGCAATAGTTTTGCAAGAGCCTTTGTAGGCCAAAGTAAAGTACTGGCTTCTATAGCCTAATAGAGCCCAGTAAAGCCTAGCAAAGCCTACTAGAGCTTAAAACAGCCTATTAGAGACCAGTAGAGTCTAGTACAGTACAGTACAGTACAGTACAGCCTAGTGCACCCAAGACTAGTATAGTCCAGCCTGTTGGGAGAACAGAGTAGTGGAGGTTGGTATAGGCTATACTAGCATGGAACAGGCTGGACTAGGCTAGACTAGAGTGTACTAGGCTGTACCAGACTCTAATACTCTCTATTAGGCTTTACTAGTCCCTTGTCAGCCCTTTAGATACTCAGACCATAGGGACTAAACACTGTGTACACGGGCCATAGCTTGTGTGTTCACGAGCAATAGTTTTGCAAGAGCCTTTGTAGGCCAAAGTAAAGTACTGGCTTCTATAGCCTAATAGAGCCCAGTAAAGCCTAGCAAAGCCTACTAGAGCTTAAAACAGCCTATTAGAGACCAGTAGAGTCTAGTACAGTACAGTACAGTACAGTACAGCCTAGTGCACCCAAGACTAGTATAGTCCAGCCTGTTGGGAGAACAGAGTAGTGGAGGTTGGTATAGGCTATACTAGCATGGAACAGACTGGACTAGGCTAGACTAGAGTGTACTAGGCTGTACCAGACTCTAATACTCTTTATTAGGCTTTACTAGTCCCTTGTCAGCCCTTTAGATACTCAGACCATAGGGACTAAACACTGTGTACACGGGCCATAGCTTGTGTGTTCACGAGCAATAGTTTTGCAAGAGCCTTTGTAGGCCAAAGTAAAGTACTGGCTTCTATAGCCTAATAGAGCCCAGTAAAGCCTAGCAAAGCCTACTAGAGCTTAAAACAGCCTATTAGAGACCAGTAGAGTCTAGTACAGTACAGTACAGCCTAGTACATCCAAGACTAGTCCAGCCTTTTGGGAGAACAGACTAGGGGAGGGTGGTATAGGCTATACTAGCATGGAACAGGCTGGACTAGGCTAGACTAGGTTGTACTAGGCTGTACCAGACTCTAATACTCTTTATTAGGCTTTACTAGTCCCTTGTCAGCCCTGTAGATACTCAGACCATAGGGACTAACCACTGTGTACACGGGCCATAGCTTGTGTGTGCACGAGCAATAGTTTTGCATGTACCTTTGTAGGCCAAAGTAAATTACTGCCTTCTTTAGCCTAATAGAGCCCAGTACAGCCTAGCAAAGCCTACTAGAGCTTAAAACAGCCTATTAGCGACCAGTAGAGTCTAGTACAGTAAAGCCTAGTACACCCAGTTCTAGCCTAGTCCAGCCTTTTGATGGAACAGACTAGGGGAGGGCAATATAGGCTCTACTAGCATGGAACAGACTGGACTAGTTAAGACTAGGTTGTACTGGGCTCTACTAGGCTCTATTAGGTTGTACTAGGCCGTACTAGGCTGGACTAGGCTGTAATTGGCTGGACTAAGCTGTAATAGGCTGGACTAGGCTTTAATAGGCGGGACTAAGCTGGACTAGGCTTGAATAGGTTGGACTAGGCTTTAATAGGCTGGACTAGGCCATAATAGGTGGGACTAGGCTGGACTAGGCTGTAATAGGCTGTAATAGGCTGTACTAGGATGTACTAGGCTGGAACAGCCTGTAATAGGTTGGACTAGGCTGGACTAGGCCGGACTAGGCTGGACTAGGCTGTACTAGATTGTAATAGGCTGGACTAGGTTGGGCTATGCTGGACTAGGCTGTAAAAGGCTGGACTAGGCTATAATAGGCTGGACTAGGCTGGACTAGGCTGTAATAGGCTGGACTAGGCTGTAATAGGCTGGACTAGGCTGTAATAGGCTGGACTAGGCTGGACTAGGCTGGACTAGGTTATAATAGGCTGGACTAGGCTGGACTAGGCTGTACTAGGCTGGACTAGGCTGTACTAGGCGGGACTAGGCGGGAATTGGCGAGAAACAGCGTCCCGGGAGGTCACATGATGGTAAACGCCATTTACCATAGCATTGTATTGGAGGTGTACACAATGTACACAGCCCATAGTTCTAATAGTAGGCCGTTTCCCATAGTACAGTGTGGGAGGTGTACACAGTTCACTTCTAATAGTTTTGGCTCATATTCTGCCACCCTGCCACCCACCCTGTGGAATTATGCTTGAACTGCAAGATAGGACCCTAAAACGTAAACAAAGGGAAAAACATCCGTGTGGGTAATCCGTAAGACCGATGGGCGAACAAGTGGTGTTCACGCGCAGAGGGGGGCCCAGAGGACATGTAGAGTCCGCCCCCTGAATTTTCACGCCCCCACAGGCCGCAGAGTGGGGCCTGGAAATTTGGACTGTTCACCGGCCATAGCCGCTATGGCCGGTGAACACAAAAACCTATAAGGGTAATAATAATAATAATAATAATAATAATAATAATAATAATAACAATAAAAGTGGTGTCCATTTCAGGGAGTCCCAATAGAAAATCCTATGGCCCGTGGACAACATACTGCCGGTGGACTCGACACGGTCCATTTCCCATATTGGCTATGGAGCGTGGACACTCTTAGTGTCCACGAAGCCTAGTCTCTGTAACGACTACATTTTCTCAATGGGGGGCAGCAGAGAGCCATGGTCTCGCCTACTACAGCCTGGTTGAGCTTCAAACAGCCTTGTACTGCCATGGTTGGTTCCCAAAGTGTGGTTCAGGGACCTCTGGGGGTCCCTGAGGGGTTTCCAAGGGGGTCCATGGCTGGTTCCCAAAGTGTGGTTTGGGGACCCCCGGGGTTTCCAGGGGATCCATGACTAGTTCGCAACAACATAGAGCAGCCATGGCTGGTTCCCAAAATGTGGTTCGGGGACCTCTGGGGGTCCCTGAGGGGTTTCCAAGGGGGTCCATGGCTGGCTCCGAAAGTGTGGTTTGGGGACCACCGGGGCTTCTAGGGGGTCCATGGCTGGTTCACCATAAGTGTAATAGTGTAATAAGTGTAATATTGTAAGAGGTGTAATAGTTTAATAGCGCAATAGGTGTAATAGTGTAATAGTTGTGATAGTGTAATAGTGTAATAAGTGTAATAGTATCATAGCACAATAAGTGTAATAGGTGTGATAGTGTGATAGTGTAATTGTGTAATAAGTGTAATAGTATAATAGCACAATAATAATTAGCACATCTTTGAGTACAGTTTGGATATTGCAGGCAGCTATGTTCAGGTATATTTATAGCCAGACCAATGCTGTCATCTTCAGTGAGGTGTTTGCAAGCTGATCACCTAACATTCCAATCAATTAACTCAATTGTCGCCAGCTGGTGGCTGTGTGAATTAACCACTGTGTCCACGGGCAATAGTTTTACATGAGTTTGTGTCCACGGCCAATAGTTTTACATGAATATGTCAAGGCTATAGTGCAGTACTGCCCCGTACAGCCTAACAGAGCCCAGCACAGCCCACCAGAGCCCAATACAGCCCACCAGAGCCCAGCAGCCCAGCACACCCAAGTCCGGCCCAGTGGGAGAATAGCCTATAGGGTATGTGGGTAGTTAGTTGGCTGTACTAGGCTATACGGGGCTGGGTCCGGCTGGAATAGGCTAAACTAGGGTGTTCTATGCCTTACTAGACTCTAACAGGCTCTATTAGGCGTACTAGGCTCTTGTCAGCCCTGTAGCCCCTTTGCACTTGAGATTAACCAATGTGTCCACGGGCAATAGTTTTACATGAGTTTGTGTCCACCGGCAATAGTTTTACATGAAAATTTCTAGGCTATAGTGCAGTATTGCCCCGTACAACCTAACAGAGCCCATCACAGCCCACCAGAGCCCATTACAGCCCACCAGAGCCCAGCACAGCCCAGCACATTCCAGCACACCCAAGTCCAGCCCAGTGGGAGAATAGCCTATAGGGTATGTGGGTAGTTAGATGACTGTACTAGGCTATAAAGGGCTGGGTCCAGCTGGAATAGGCTAGAATAGAATGTTCTATGCCATACTAGAGTCTAATAGGCTCTATTAGGCTGTCTTAGGCTCATGTCAGCGCTGTAGCCCCTTTGCACTTGAGATTAACCACTGTGTCCACGGGCAATAGTTTTACATGAGTTTGTGTCCACCGGCAATAGTTTTACAATAACATTTCTAGGCTATAGTGCAGTACTGCCCCGTACAACCTAACAGAGCCCAGCACAGCCCACCAGAGCCCATTAAAGCCCACCAGAGCCCAGCACAGCCCAACACATTCCAGCACACCCAAGTTCAGCCCAGTGGGAGAATAGCATAGGGTATGGGGGTAGTTAGATGACTGTACTAGGCTATACAGGGCTGGGTCCGGCTGGAATAGGCTAAACTAGGGTGTTCTATGCCTTACTAGACTCTAACAGGCTCTATTAGGCTGTACTAGCCTCTTGTCAGCCCTGTAGCCCCTTTGCACTAAAGATTAACCAATGTGTCCACGGGCAATAGTTCTACATGAGTTTGTGTCCACCGGCAATAGTTTTACATGAAATTTTCTAGGCTATAGTGCAGTATTGCCCCGTACAACCTAACAGAGCCCATTACAGCCCACCAGAGCCCAGCACAGCCAACCAGAGCCCAGCACAGCCCAGGACATTCCAGCATACCCAAGTCCAGCCCAGTGGGAGAATAGCATAGGGTATGTGGGTAGTTAGATGACTGTACTAGGCTATAGAGGGCTGGGTCCGGCTGGAATAGGCTAAACTAGGGTGTTCTATGCCTTACTAGACTCTAACAGCCTCTATTAGGCTGTAGTAGGCTCTTGTCAGCCCTGTAGCCCCTTTGCACTTGAGATTAACCAATGTGTCCCTGGGCAATAGTTTTACATGAGTTTGTGTCCACCGGCAATAGTTTTACACAAAAATGTCTAGGCTATAGTGCAGTATTGCCCCGTACAACCTAACAGAGCCCATCACAGCCCACCAGAGCCCATTACAGCCCACCAGAGCCCAGCACAGCCCAGCACATTCCAGCACACCCAAGTCCAGCCCAGTGGGAGAATAGCCTATAGGGTATGTGGGTAGTTAGATGACTGTACTAGGCTATACACGGCTGGGTCCGGCTGGAATAGGCTAAACTAGGGTGTTCTATGCCTTACTAGACTCTAATAGGCTCTATTAGGCTGTACTAGGCTCTTGTCAGCCCTGTAGCCCCTTTGCATTTGAGATTAACCACTGTGTACACGGGCAATAGTTTTACATGAGTTTGTGTCCACGGCCAATAGTTTTACATGAACATGTCTAGGCTATAGTGCAGTACTGCCTCGTACAGCCTAACAGAGCCCAGCACAGCCCACCAGAGCCCATTATAGTCCACCAGAGCCCAGCACAACCCAGCACATTCCAGCACACCCAAGACCAGCCCAGTGGGAGAATAGCCTAGGTTATGGGGGTAGTTATACGACTGTACTAGGCTATAAAGGGCTGGGTCCAGCTGGAATAGGCTAGAATAGAATGTTCTATGCCATACTAGAGTCTAATAGGCTCTATTAGGCTGTCCTAGGCTCATGTCAGCGCTGTAGCCCCTTTGCACTTGAGATTAACCACTGTGTCCACGGGCAATAGTTTTACATGAGTTTGTGTCCACCGGCAATAGTTTTACATGAAAATGTCTAAGCTATAGTGCAGTACTGCCCTGTACAACATAACAGATCCCAGCATAGCCCACCAGAGCCCAATACAGCCCACCAGAGCCCAGCACAGCCCAGCACATTCCACAACACCCAAGTCCAGCCCAGTGGGAGAATAGCCTATAGGGTATGTGGGTAGTTAGATGACTGTACTAGGGTATACAGGGCTGGGTCCGGCTGGAATAGGCTTAACTAGGGTGTTCTATGCCTTACTAGACTCTAACAGGCTCTATTAGGCTGTACTAGGCTCTTGTCAGCCCTGTAGCCCCTTTGCACTTGAGATTAACCAATGTGTCCACGGGCAATAGTTTTACATGAGTTTGTGTCCACCGGCAATAGTTTTACATGAAAATGTCTAAGCTATAGTGCAGTACTGCCCCGTACAACCTAACAGAGCCCAGCACAGCCCACCAGAGCCCATTACAGCCCACCAGAGCCCAGCACAGCCCAGCACATTCCAGCACACCCAAGTTCAGCCCAGTGGGAGAATAGCATAGGGTATGGGGGTAGTTAGATGACTGTACTAGGCTATACAGGGCTGGGTCCGGCTGGAATAGACTAAACTAGGGTGTTCTATGCCTTACTAGACTCTAACAGGCTCTATTAGGCTGTACTAGGCTCTTGTCAGCCCTGTAGCCCCTTTGCACTTGAGATTAACCAATGTGTCCACGGGCAATAGTTTTACATGAGTTTGTGTCCATCGGCAATAGTTTTACATGAACATTTCTAGGCTATAGTGCAGTACTGCGCCGTACAACCTAACAGAGCCCAGCACAGCCCACCAGAGCCCATTACATTCCACCAGAGCCCAGCACAGCCCAGCACATTCCACAACACCCAAGTCCAGCCCAGTGGGAGAATAGCCTATAGGGTATGTGGGTAGTTAGATGACTGTACTAGGGTATACAGGGCTGGGTCCGGCTGGAATAGGCTAAACTAGGGTGTTCTATGCCTTACTAGACTCTAACAGGCTCTATTAGGCTGTACTAGGCTCTTGTCAGCCCTGTAGCCCCTTTGCACTTGAGATTAACCAATGTGTCCACGGGCAATAGTTGTCTCCGTCGAAGGTGGAGAATATGTTTTCGCTTCGTCCCGCCGTGTGTGAGCAAACATTGTTAGCCATGTTAACATTGGGCAAGCTCCACGTGACACGTGTCAATTTGTTGACACCAATGCCTCTGATTGGCTAGAGGGACGCGTGACGAAATAAAATTCTATAAATAGGTGTGTCACTTCAAAAAGCCCCTACTTTTTGAAGTGAGGTAAAACAGGATCAATCAGACTTGATTGGAACAGTACCTTCAGTAAGTCCAAATCACCCGTCTGTGCGTGTGTGTTTCCCTCTGAGAACACCTAACATTGGTCAAGCAAAGGCGCAGAAGGCCAAAGCTAAGAAAGCATACTCATCTACAATTGTAACACAGAAGAGGACTAGAGTTGAAATGATCCCACAACAAAGCCGAAGTCTTAATACGTGTCAATATGTTGGCATCAATGTCTCTGATTGGCTAGAGGGACGCATGACGAAATACAATCCTATAAATAGGTGTGTCACTTCAAAAAGCCGTTTACATTTTTGAAGCGAGGTAAGACAGGATCAATCAGTCTTGATTGGAACAGTATCTTCTAGTCCAAATCACCCGTCCGTGCGTGTGTGTGTCCCTCTGAGAACACCTAACATTGGTCAAGCAAAGGTGCAGAAGGCCAAAGCTAAGAAAGCATACTCATCTACAACAGTAACACAGAAGAGGACTAGAGTTGAATTGATCCCACAACAAGGCCGAAGTCTTAATACGTGTTAATATGTTGACACCAATGCCTTTGATTGGCTAGAGGGATGCATGACGAAATACAATTCTATAAATAGGTGTGTCACTTCAAAAATCCGTTTACGTTTTTGAAGCGAGGTAAGACAGGATCAATCAGTCTTGATTGGAACAGTATCTTCTAGTCCAAATCACCCGTCCGTGCGTGTGTGTGTCCCTCGTGCGTATGTGTGTAACATTGGTCAAACAAAGGCGCAGAAGGCCAAAGCTAAGAAAGCATACTCATCTACAACAGTAACACAGAAGAGGACTAGAGTTGAATTGATCCCACAACAAGGCCGAAGTCTTAATACTATAACAATTGGCCACCTTGATCAAATACATTATGTAGCACTAGAGAAAACTGACATAGATCAAACACACCAATCAACTGCTGAAACTGTTCAAGACAATGAAGATGAAGAAGACAGACAAGTATTTGAACAAACCAGTCAATTACGACGACTCCCATATGATAGATTGCTTACATGTAAACAGAGCATTGCTTCAATTAAACAGAGCTAAGAATCATAAAGAAAGAATGAAATTAATCAGAGACAAAGAATCGCTAAATGACAAAAGACGAAGACTAGCCATGAATGCTGACAATATGACACAGCAAAGATTGCTACAATCTCTGGAAGAAAAAGTAGAAGAGTCTGAAGAGAACATCGAAAGGAAAAAAAGGAACTGGTCAAAGTATTCAAATAATGAAAGACAACATCAACAAGCACATAACACGAGTAAGAAGAAACGGTACAGATCACAAGAATTAGAAGTTAATGAAGCTTCTCTCGCAGTCATTAGTTATTGCTATGATAATATAATTGCTATAGTCTGCTGGCGGAGACTTGTGCTCCGAGGAGCACATTTTCTAGTTTTACATGAGTTTGTGTCCACCGGCAATAGTTTTACATGAAAATGTCTAAGCTATAGTGCAGTACTGCCCTGTACAACATAACAGATCCCAGCACAGCCCATCAGAGCCCATTACAGCCCACCAGAGCCCAGCACAGCCCAGCACATTCCACAACACCCAAGTCCAGCCCAGTGGGAGAATAGCCTATAGGGTATGTGGGTAGTTAGATGACTGTACTAGGGTATACAGGGCTGGGTCCGGCTGGAATAGGCTAAACTAGGGTGTTCTATGCTTTACTAGACTCTAACAGGCTCTATTAGGCTGTACTAGGCTCTTGTCATCCCTGTAGCCCCTTTGCACTTGAGATTAACCAATGTGTCCACGGGCAATAGTTTTATATGAGTTTGTGTCCACCGGCAATAGTTTTACATGAAAATGTCTAGGCTATAGTGCAGTATTGCCCCGTACAACCTAACAGAGCCCAGCACAGCCCACCAGAGCCCATTACAGCCCACCAGAGCCCAGCACAGCCCAGGACATTCCAGCACACCCAAGTCCAGCCCAGTGGGAGAATAGCCTATAGGGTATGTGGGTAGTTAGATGACTGTACTAGGCTATACAGGGCTGGGTCCGGCTGGAATAGACTAAACTAGGGTGTTCTATGCCTTACTAGACTCTAACAGGCTCTATTAGGCTGTACTAGGCTCTTGTCAGCCCTGTAGCCCCTTTGCATTTGAGATTAACCACTGTGTACACGGGCAATAGTTTTACATGAGTTTGTGTCCACGGCCAATAGTTTTACATGAACATGTCTAGGCTATAGTGCAGTACTGCCTCGTACAGCCTAACAGAGCCCAGCACAGCCCACCAGAGCCCATTATAGTCCACCAGAGCCCAGCACAGCCCAGCACATTCCAGCACACCCAAGACCAGCCCAGTGGGAGAATAGCCTAGGTTATGGGGGTAGTTATACGACTGTACTAGGCTATAAAGGGCTGAGTCCAGCTGGAATAGGCTAGAATAGAATGTTCTATGCCCTACTAGACTCTAACAGGCTCTATTAGGTTGTACTAGGTTCTTGTCAGCCCTGTAGCCCCTTTGCACTTGAGATTAACCAATGTGTCCACGGGCAATAGTTTTACATGAGTTTGTGTCCACCGGCAATAGTTTTACATGAAAATGTCTAAGCTATAGTGCAGTACTGCCCCGTACAACCTAACAGAGCCCAGCACAGCCCAGCACAGCCCACCAGAGCCCATTACAGCCCACCAGAGCCCAGCACAGCCCAGCACATTCCAGCACACCCAAGTTCAGCCCAGTGGGAGAATAGCATAGGGTATGGGGGTAGTTAGATGACTGTACTAGGCTATACAGGGCTGGGTCCGGCTGGAATAGGCTAAACTACGGTGTTCTATGCCTTACTAGACTCTAACAGGCTCTATTAGGCTGTACTAGGCTCTTGTCAGCCCTGTAGCCCCTTTGCACTTGAGATTAACCAATGTGTCCACGGGCAATAGTTTTACATGAGTTTGTGTCCACTGGCAATAGTTTTACATGAACATTTCTAGGCTATAGTGCAGTGTTGCCCCGTACAACCTAACAGAGCCCAGCACAGCCCACCAGAGCCCATTGTAGCCCACCAGAGCCCAGCACAGCCCAGCACATTCCAGCACACCCAAGTCCAGCCCAGTGGGAGAATAGCCTATAGGGTATGTGGGTAGTTAGATGACTGTACTAGGCTATAAAGGGCTGGGTCCGGCTGGAATAGGCTAAACTAGGGTGTTCTATGCCTTACTAGACTCTAATAGGCTCTGTTAGGCTGTACTAGGCTCTTGTCAGCCCTTTAGCCCCTTTGCATTTGAGATTAACCACTGTGTACACGGGCAATAGTTTTACATGAGTTTGTGTCCACGGCCAATAGTTTTACATGAACATGTCTAGGCTATAGTGCAGTACTGCCTCGTACAGCCTAACAGAGCCCAGCACAGCCCACCAGAGCCCATTATAGTCCACCAGAGCCCAGCACAGCCCAGCACATTCCAGCACACCCAAGACCAGCTCAGTGGGAGAATAGCCTAGGTTATGGGGGTAGTTATACGAATGTACTAGGCTATAAAGGGCTGGGTCCAGCTGGAATAGGCTAGAATAGAATGTTCTATGCCATACTAGAGTCTAATAGGCTCTATTAGGCTGTCCTAGGCTCATGTCAGCGCTGTAGCCCCTTTGCACTTGAGATTAACCACTGTGTCCACGGGCAATAGTTTTACATGAGTTTGTGTCCACCGGCAATAGTTTTACATGAAAATGTCTAAGCTATAGTGCAGTACTGCCCCGTACAACCTAACAGAGCCCAGCACAGCCCACCAGAGCCCATTAAAGCCCACCAGAACCCAGCACAGCCCAGCACATTCCAGCACACCCAAGTTCAGCCCAGTGGGAGAATAGCATAGGGTATGGGAGTAGTATCCTTAATGCACTTTTCCATTACCACCTATGGCCACTGGGGGAATAGATGGCGCTGTTGCGCACATATCTATTTATATTAATCTATATATATATATCTATTAATATATGCATAAAAATAGCTTTTCTATTAATAACATCATTATAAATAGATTTAATCCGAATAGGTGTATTTAGAATTTAATATTAATAGGTGATGTCACAATAAGACCCATTTATCATTCTAATTTCCTATGTCTCTCTGTGCTGTGCTGGGGTGTGCTGTGCTGTGCTGTGCTGTGTGGGGCTCTGTGAGTGGTGATCTCGTTCTGGACTTTATTACTTTATGACCTACAGCTGGTGTTTTGTCAATGTATTTTGAGCTCAAGTGGTGTTAGTAAAGACACCTTACTATTTCTCAGCCTTTAGTTTAACCAGGGGTCTGGGGTCCTATGGCCCCATGTATTCTCTATGTGTGACAAGTTCCCACGCTAGCATATCCTAAAAAACAGCTGTCAATTCATTTCACTATCTATCTATCTATCTATCTATCTATCTATCTACCTACCTACCTACCTACCTACCTACCTACCTCCCTCCCTCTCCCTCTCCCTCTCCCTCTCTCTCTCTCTACCGCTATGTCCGCCCCGTCGAATCACCATGTGATGATGGGATTATGGGGTTATGTTTAGGGTTATGTTTGATCTAAAAATAATGTTTTTTAAAACAATTATTTAATTTGTTCATTAATTAATGTATTAATTAATGTACTCTTTCTCTTTTATCTATCTAATTCTCTTTTTTCTCCCTTCTCTGTCTAATCTGCCATTATGATATTAACCAATTCAACCTTCCATTATACATTTCAGACCAAAAAATAGCCTATCTACAAGGGTTAGGGTTAAGGTTGAACAATTCTTTAATGAAGTAATGTAGATGTAGAACAATAATTTAACTATTGAGAGTGTAAAATGATTAAAGATCCATCCGGGGGTACATGAGGGGTGAGGGGGTCCAGGGTGTCCACAGTTAAATGATGGAGAGTTGGTAACGGGGGATGGTGACATATGGTTAATTTGCGATCTGTCCTTCTATCTAGCTATCTGTCTATCCGTCTAACCGTCTATAGGTCTATCTGTCTATCTATCTGTCTATCTGTCTGTCTGTCTGTCTATCTATCTATCTGTCTGTATGATCTATCTATCTGTCTGTTTTGATCTAGTTATATGGCTATCAAGTATATTTACTCAAGTACTGTACCTATGTACAGTTTTGAGGGGTTTTTACTCTGTATTTCCACACAAATGTTGTACAATTTGTACCCCCAAATCCTCATAACAACTTTAAACTGTTATACCATTATTATAAGCACATAGATACATTAAAATCATTTTTGAACACTAATGCCAGCTTGTAAAAGATATTCTGTTCAGACCCAATTCTCCCCCATTATATAGTACGTTTTCTATGTCAATTTGAACATGTTTTTGTTCATTATGGGGGACATCTAGCATAACTTTAATTCTGACATTACTTTAACTTTCACATGACTGAACTCTAACAATACCCATGTGATTCCAGGGTGATGAAAAAATAAACAGGGTGCTCTAATACCTACCATTCGGGGTGTCATACCAGGTGTTAGCTGTACATTTCTATTGCCATGATATAATGTGCAGATAGGGGTGCCAAATAGTATGATATGAAATGCTGGTGATCAAATTCCCCTTCCCTTAATGGTTTAGACAAATGTTATAGTGGAGCTGTAGGTATTGTAGAGCTGATCCATCTAGTGATTTCTTTTACAAAACTATAATTATTTGAGTTTGAGAGAGAGTGTAGATAGAGCGGAGTGTACACCACTATAGCATTATTGAAAACACTTGGTTATTTGAAAAATAACCTTTTAGAAAATAATGTACTTACGACTTCTGGTGACTAGTAGTTTTCGTCCCCGGCCTATGATGAATGCACTTATTGTAAGGGTATTGTAATGTAATGTCTAAGAATGATTTCACTAGGTATGGCTAACCCCCAGGTTTCATCTTATTTCTGAGGTGTTGGGGGCTTAATAAATTAGATTAGATTAGATTCCTAATTGTATGGCCATGGTAAGCAAAGCAAAGCAAAGCAAAGTTTGTTGTTTACCCAGGGTGTTGGACTAAGTTAACACTTATTTACAGCCAGGCCCTGCATGGAAGCCTTGCTCAAGGGCTATTCAGCGGTGATTCATGATTGATGTGATGAATTGGGGAATCGAACTAGGGACCTTCCGGTATCAAGGCCGCCCCTCTAACCACTAGGCCACCGCTGCCACTTACGGTTTTCCAGTTCACTCTACCCTGCTACTCTACCCCTGAGCCACTGCCTCCTCTTAAAGAATGACCTCGACGGGGTCCCTTACAAGTCCAAAGTCAATTACAAAGGAAAGCATAGCATTAAATAGTGGATAAATAGACAGAAATGATCTGTTAGTCTAAAACTCTGTCTAGAATTTAACTTCTAATAATGGTAGGGTTAAACAACTTTTGTATAGTTAAAAGGTCCACTAATGTATATCGATGTATTTTGATATCATCCTAGAAAAGAAAAAAAAATCTACCTTGTTATACTTATTGGGGAAAGTTACCCTCCTTGTAAAGAACTTGTGATTACTCACCCCGGAGTATGTTAAATCGTCATGATGTAAAAACTGTTTTATGCTTTTTTCTAAGTAATTTAGTTATTTAATCTCTCTAACTGTATTATACCGTCCAAGATCGACACAGCAACCAAAACATCAATACCACTATAGCATATACAATTTTAAACCCAAAAACAAAATACACGATGCCATGACTAAACCATAACAAAACAATGTCAATACTACTGTACATTGCCAGACCAGCTACACGTTTTGCAGAACACAGCTTTACATCCCCAGTACACCATCAAAAACAAATCAACCACACAAAATGTCCCAATATCAAATTCAACTATCTGAACATTCTCCACAAAATGTATAACACCATCACCACTGTACAATATCAATACGTCTACACAAAACAAAAATTTTACGTAGGGAAAAAAATACCGCACACAAATACTGCATCGGTGTAAATCTCTGACAAAAAAAAAAAAAAAACTATTGACAACAACAACACAGTATGTTAGTAAAATGACCTTAACCCTCTCGCCTCTCACCCATCCCCCTCAATCTTTCCTCTTTCCTCTCCTCTCTCCAATCCTCTGTCAATCTTTCTCCTCTCTCACCCCTTCACACATAATCTATCTCACCTCTCGCTCACATTATCTTCTCACATAATTTCTCTATTTTCTAAGTCATAACATGTACACTCGTACCTGTCAAAATACTTCAAAAACGTACTGATCATGTCCACACCAGATTTGGCCCAAACAAAGGGTTTGAACTCGTTCTCATGCTATGCAACAAAAATGTGGAAACCCCTACCAGAAGGAGTAAAGGAGTGTAAAACCCTTCTCTCACCCATCCCCAGCAATCTTTCCTCTTTTTCCTCTCTTAGTCTATTCCCACTCATACAATATTTCAATTATGTATTTTCTCTCTTTTTCTCCCTCAAAAACCATAACCAGTAAACCCATCAGTAATGACTGATGAGTCATGAATCATAAAGTTGATTATGATTCTATATCCATTTACCAGTACTAACGGAAATATCTATACCTGTATGAGGAATGAGGTCTTGGGGTTGATAGCGGTCTTGTATCATTGATAATGATTAATTAGTGTGTACATATGTACCGTGTTGAATTGTTGTTCACTATATGTTACAGGGGTGTTACCCCCCACTTTTCCTGTGAAATAAAAAAAAAAGAAACACCTTCAAACTAATACACTTCAGATCATCCCCATGTATACAGTGTTATATACCTATGAACCAATATTTAAGATACAAGTAAGATGTTTCTGCTCTAAAAGACTTCTAAGTGTTAGGGGCTGTTTTTTAGTTCAATATTGATATTGAACTAAGAAGATGAAAATTGTTAATAAAAAGATAAACCTTATTCTAAAACAGAAAACTATTTGTCTATAGTGTTTTATATCCGTGTATATATTGTAAGTAGTATCTACTAAGAAGATAATAAGATTATAGAATATATAGAATATATATATACAGAATCTAAAGAGTATAATTCAGGGGATGTGGGGAGTTATGGACCATTTGAAAGAAAGGTCCTCCCCCCTTAGCAGGCATCTTTTTTCTTTTAAATAGGGAAGACACATACAGTCGACTACTGAAAGTCCCCAAAGGACTGAAACAGTACAAGGCTTAATTAATTTAAAAATACATTAATTGAATACGGGAAAAATGGCATCTACCGGTTTGATCCACCGTGGGGTTGATAAGAACATTTGGCAGCTGAACCACTCCCGAAAAATGATATGTTATTACATGCCCTTCTACCATCGATCGCCATGGATTACTTTGCAGACACTCGAAGCTGGAGAGAGTGTGTTTGATGATGACCAACTCTATCGGGATTTGCGTGTGTATGCTACAGAATTTGAAGAGCTGAAGAAGCCGATCCTAGAATATTGTGAATATGGGGGCAAATATGGGGGTGATTACAGCACGGACTGGCTGGTGGATCATTGGGGACTCTATCTGCTTCAACCCCGCCGATGTCTCATTAGATCAAGATTGATCTAACTAACTAACTGCACTGACTCTCACCATGCATATGTGTCGATGACATGAAATTTGTCCCTGAGCAAAAGACTCTGGATACAAGACATTGGATACAAGATGTTTTATGTGTAACTAATACTAGTGTGTACACTGATGCTTGTATTCTTCTGAACACTTTGTGAAATAAAATATCCAATAATTGTCAATTCAAAATGAATTAACAAAAAATCTTAACATTGTACAAATGATAGAAAAGATTCTGTGACAATAATAATAAATTCACTTTATAATCACTTCAATTCACTGTATTACTTAAGAATCTAAATCACTTTATAATCCAAACAGAATTATAAAAGTTTTTTAACTAAAGTTAACTGTAAAAGCCCCCCAGCTAACTAACCTACGTCACAGCGGGTGTGGTCCTAGAACAAGTATATAATGTGGTCTCAAAGTCTTATAGACGGAAGTGACTTATAGAACCTGACAGGAAATATAGCATTGATAGTATAGACTGAAGTGACTTAGAGAACTTGACTTGGTTGTCCAAAAGTGTACAGGAAATATAGCATTGCTACCATTGATAGTATTGCCTGACTTAGAGAACCTGAAGTGGTCTTTGGATCCATCGTAATCTGCTTAGTAGACTTAGCAGTCGCTATGACCAATGCACCATGTAAGTATTTTATTTTCTCATTTCAAATATTATCTTTTTAAATTTGCAAAAAAAAATAAAAGAGTTGGAGTTATAAAACTGTTATCTCTCTCTTATGTTCCGCTGGCATCTACACTACAGGGGACACTAATCATCCCATGAATCTATGGGGTCAGAACCGTGCAATCGATACCATGAATCTACCTGGTGAAATGCATCCTGCCTTAAAAGATGTTCCTATGAAATTATGGACAACTCATAAATACGATGTGGGTCTTATGGAAGGTGCCACCCCGATATCTGTTGGTCCTATGTGGAACTGGGAATACAGATCTGTCAGACCCGATAAGAGACAATATCTACTACAGGGTGAGACTGAGGAGGAAATGACTACCATTATTGACCAACTCTTGAAGGATGAAATAATTTTACCTGTCCTACCTTCTAAATGTAATATGCCATTATTACCCACTACCACTGGATCATGGCATGTTCACGATACACGACCGATATATGAGAACACACTTGCACGTATACCTTTAGAACCTAACCCTGGAACAATCTGGAGTGCTATTCCTAGTGAATCATTATGGTTTAGTGTTATCGTATTAGCAAATGCTTTTTTCTCTATCACTATTGATCCGTCATCGGAATATTGTTTCACTTTTACTTATAAAGGGGAGATGTACCAATGGACTAGAGGTCCCCCAGATTATATCGAAACTCTACCAATCTTGTCAGATGCATTGCAGAAGAATCTGTCTGGGTTTGTATTTTTACAATCTTCAACCTTGGTACAATATATAGACCGTTTATTGGTGTGTTCCATATCTAAAGAGGCCTGTGTTTCAGATACAAATGCTCTATTGAAGTATTTGGCATTACAGGGGCATAAAGTCACCATGTGTCCAAAACTCCAATTAGTAAAACAAAAAGTGTGTTTTTTAGGACGGGTGATCTCGCAAAATAACATGGAAATTGGGATTGATAGGATACAGGCCATTTTGTCATCTCCAAAACCTCTAACTAAGACATTACTTCTTAGTTTTTTACGGGATACCGGATTCTGTAGAGAATGGATACGTGAGTATGCAGAATTAACTCAATCATTGTCTGACATTGTTAGGACAGGATCAGTTACAAATGAACTAGTGACTTGGACCCATGAGGCTAGTAATTCGTTCGAGAAATTAAAAACTGCTGTACGTATGGCCCCCGGACTAAGCATTCCAGATATGACTAAAGAGTTTACTTTGCTAGTTGATGTGAACAAGGAGTTTTATAACGGCACATTATTGCAACAATATGACGGTAGACTAAAACCGGTCGCATACTATTCTTATCAGTTTTCATATATGGTGAGAGGTGTTTCGCTGTGTGAACGTATAGTAGAGGCTACCTTGGATCTTGTTAGTAAGGTCAAGTTCTCATCGCCCCTAAAACACAGTCCATTGACTGTTTTGGTCCATGAGGCGGCCCAAACCCTCTTCTCTAGTCCTCTGAGGGATCATTATTTTCTGAATTTGCCACAAGTTACTTTAAAAAGATGTAATGTGCATTTGTCACAAGATGAATGCACTACCTGTTTTTCCAAAATGTCTGTATGATTCTGAGTCAATGTTCAAATAACCAACATAATAATAAAAAAAAAAAAACTTTTTTATTGCAACTTTTTATTATGATGATGTTCATACAGTATGTTCACACACTCCAAAATGTGATGAGGTCAGTCATCGAGTCATTTTTATCCTTGTCATAATAAGTAGGCCTATTAAAGGCTTCTTGGATATTTTCTGAAATATCATCAGCGTCTTTCAATTCATGAATAAAGGCTTCACAGACCCCTTGCACTCTGGATGCTGTAGCAACAATTCCTTGAGATTCCAACACACTCATGATTCCTGGGATAAATTTGACATTCCATAGTCTTTTCACTATGTCTTTAAAATGGTTGTAGACATAATATCTAGGTAGTGAACCAAGACATTGGTGTTCAATTTGACTAGGGTGATCAACTTGACAACCGTAACAGTCATCCTTCATCTGATCAATTATCGTGACATCCAACAGCCTGACGACGCATGTTTTTATAATATCCAGAAAGACCGTTCCGCACAGACCGTCCGGTTGATCCAGGGTCAGGGGTGATTCCACTGGAGAGGGTGGTAGAAACTCTGGCGATGAGCAAGGGGTGAAGTATAACATCGGTGATGATGGCGGCGATGGACCGTGGCACGCCATGGCATATTCATCGCCCCAGGGGTCATCCGTGGGATCGTATGGTTGTGAGGGTAGCAGAAACTCTGGCGATGAGCAGGGGGTTGAGTAGAACACAGGCGTTGGTGGAGATGGGGGTAATGTCAGGGGCAAGTATTCACCAGGCACGGTGAATACTTGTAGTAGTAACGGAGTTGTAGAGTCGACCTCTTCTCTTTGTTCGATAGAACCCTCCATGTTTTGTTTTTTTTTGAATAACGATAGAAGAGAAGCGTCTCTTATATCCTTGGAGAAATAGGTGTGGCTATGAGGGTGGAGCAGAAAAGTGGGGGTGAGTATTCAAATGAGTGGAATTTCAAAAGATTTGAAGTTTACCGTTTTTATCTTTTACCGTTTTATCTTTTGCCATAAGATTCAGAAGAAATCAAGCCTTCTGTTGATATTGTAGCCTTCTATATGTAGATATCCTCGGCACAGCTGCGCCTCAGACAGGGGAGACACCGAGTAGTCATAGAGACACAGGGGAGACACCGAGTAGCTGTAGATATAGTTAGTTAGATGCATCAAAATTTCATCAATTTACAATCACGCTATTGTATAACAAATTGATGTGTCCATAACATGTGTCCATAGCCATCCTCAAAGGATGTACACCATTGTATAACAAAATTTCATCAATTTACAATCACACCATTGTATAACAAATTGATGTTATGTGTCCATAACATGTGTCCAATTTTTTACAATCACGCCATTGTAAGTATAGCAAGATACCTTGTGTCCAATTTTACAATCACACCCCTGTATAACAAATTGAATTCTACCCTAGGGGATTGTGAATCTCACATACATTTTCAAATTGCTAGAATTTGTGAAACCATATACACACCTATCTACATCATCGTACACTAAGTGTACTCCAGGGTCATTGTTCGTAGTACGTCTGAGAACTCCTCCATTCTTCTTTTTAGGTGCAAAACATATACCACTATTATACATTACATCATTAACATTAGCATGTAGATCGGTATCAGCATTCATAGACGCCATATTGTCATACAAAATGAGAGAGTAAGAGCAGATACTAGGAGCATACCCAAGCCTAAACCTATATATACAGTACCATATAGATAATAGAACACACCCATAATAGAACACACCCCAAGATAATAGAACACACAAGATTCAAAGATTCAAAGTGTTTTGATATTTTTTATTTGTGGCTTTTAAAAAGATGTTACACATGTTCCATGAATATATTTACATACATACTGAATGACTAGTACACTAGCAGTATTGTCCATCGAGAATACAATCAATAGATTCAGATCATTGAGAATACAATCACTAATCCTCTAATGATTGGTTTTGCAGTATTGTCCATCGAGAATACAATCAATAGATTGCTCCAGATTATACAACCCCCGGATTGTGCATTTAGAAATCTGTTGCTCCAGCCAGATTCCCCCATTGAGAACTCAGATTTGAGAACTCAGATTGAGAACTCAGATTTATACGTCTTGGTTTCTTCGTAGAGACACATGGCGCTATACGATTAACACCGTTAAGACGATCCTCCAGTAGAATCATCTTTCGATTGTCTTTTACTTTGACGAAAAAAATATTGATTAGATTCATCATATCTTGCACCAGCAGCAAATCTTCTGCATGAAAGGATGTTTCAAAGGATGTTTCACATGATATTGATACTATCATCGGCCATGAATATGTCCTTGAACAGTCAATAAGATTGAGAAAGTCAATGCCTGTTGGTTTGATGTTTGATGTGGTCAGCAGATAATCGATGAAGTCCATAATAACAGTCTTGAATCTTTCAAAATCAGATGCATAAACACGCACATGATGCGATCCATCTTCAAACAATGTTTCACCTTCTTCCAATATATACAGGTCAACAAATGGAAAACGGATGGGTGGTGAAAAATGGCATCGTAATTTCCGATCATTAGAGAGTTGCCATATCATTTCATCCTCGTCCTGGTAAATCACATGGGTAGACTCCATCTTCTTTTTCTTAGTCTGCTGGGATAGTCAGCTCTTATAAAGATTTGTAGGACCACACCCGCTGTGACGTAGGAGGGAGTTGACTCCATAATTGGCTATAACTTAAATTCAAGAAGACCATTGTTAAGTCTTTGTATCAGCTCTGTCATTTTTTGGTAACACCCCTGTACATGACCCCCTGGTGAACGGCCACATAAGTAACACCATTCATGGTTAGCCAGTGTAACATATATCCTGTTTGTTAATTTAACTTCAGATACTTTCCATGCATCCGGGGCTGTGATTGCGTTTGGATGTGCAATAAACCCTCTACGAAACCTTTCCTGTCCAATTTCAATTTCAAGCCGATCTGATGTATAGTTAGCTTTGAGATATGGACATTCTCCTCTGGTGAAGTAAGCATGTTGATTTAAAAACGTATCACCAGGCAGAAACTTTGAAAGGCCCAGTTTGCAAGTTGCACACCTGTGATTATCATCAACCCCGGTGTGTTCCATGTTAGAAGGGTCACCTAACCATGCAAAATGTGACGATTTAAAGCCAGAATCAGATTTCAGATTGTTTGATTTGATACCGGGCTCATTGCATTGTAAAGGTAGCCCGCACAATGCAGCTTCACGGGCATAATATGAATGGTCATCGGCTGGAATATATTTGCCTCCGTGTGTATCATTCATCCATTTAACCCGCCCTTCCATAAGTCTATCAAAATAGGGATCTAGTCCAGTGGCTACGTATCGGCCATTTTTAAAGATTATTCTGTCAAAAATTGTGGGTTCGCCATCATCCTCGGGTTTGAAGGGTGGAGTTGGCATAGCGAAAGGATTGGCTGTTTGGACGGAAAATGGATTGGTTGTTTGTTTAACAGAATCCTGTTCTGGTAGTTCTCGTATGTTATCCATTTGAAAAGGTAAAAGTTGTCTGATTAAAAAAAAAAAAAAAAGTAATGAGTCTCTTATATCATGTAAGCTTGTAAGCTTCTTTGTCTGATGGGTTAGTCTGCTCTTATAAAGACCATGTTATATACTCTTCTAGCTCCACCTCCCACCCCCCGCCGTGACGTAGGTTAGTTAGATGGGTCTTTTACAGTTATTTGGATTGTTTTGATATTTTTTATTTTATTTGTGTCTTTTTAAAAAAGATGTTACACATTGGGGCTTTAACACATGTTACAAATAACCAACATAATAATATATACATTCTATTTACACACATACTGAATGTTACAAATGTTCCATGAATATATTTACATACATACTGAATGACTAGTACACTAACAGTATTGTCCATCGAGAATACAATCAATAGATTCAGATCATCGAGAATATCGTTGCTCCAGCAGGTGTAGAGCTATCTGCAGCGCTTGGTCTACTCAGGCGCACACGTCCGGGGTCTCTTTGGAGGATGAGACACGGTGATGTCATTTTCCAATGGTGATTGAATTGAATTGAATTGAATTGATTGGAAAATGACCAGATGACCTTCGGTGAACTGCTTCTCCAACAAAATCATTTTCTGGACTCTCTCTTTTTGACTTTCGAAGTAAACCTCTAGGTCTTTCAATAACTGCCGGATAATCCATATGTCCTCCAGATGGAAGGCCAGATGGACTGGATAAGACCGCTCTAGCTCCATGGCGGTTTTGGGGAGTCGGACTGAATCACCATCCTTCCTAAATCTTACCAGAAGCCACTGAAGAGACCTGGAACAGTCGACGACGAAGGCAGGGTCGCCCCTTGAATGGGATGGTGCCTCGGGATCCACTTCCACAATACAGCTAGCCTTGAATTCACGGTTCTGGCTCCCCGCTTGCATGTAATCACAGAACTCTAGGATCGGCTTCTTCAGCTTTTCAAATTCTGTAGCATACACACGCAAATCCCGATAGAGTTGGTCATCATCAAACACACTCTCTCCAGCTTCGAGTGTCTGCAAAGTAATCCATGGCGATCGATGGTAGAAGGGCATGTAATAACATATCATTTTTCGGGAGTGGTTCAGCTGCCAAATGTTCTTATCAACCCCACGGTGGATCAAACCGGTAGATGCCATTTTTCCCGTATTCAATTAATGTATTTTTAAATTAATTAAGCCTTGTACTGTTTCAGTCCTTTGGGGACTTTCAGTAGTCGACTGTATGTGTCTTCCCTATTTAAAAGAAAAAAGATGCCTGATAAGGGGGGAGGACCTTTCTTTCAAATGGTCCATAACTCCCCACATCCCCTGAATTATACTCTTTAGATTCTGTATATATATATTCTATATATTCTATAATCTTATTATCTTCTTAGTAGATACTACTTACAATATATACACGGATATAAAACACTATAGACAAATAGTTTTCTGTTTTAGAATAAGGTTTATCTTTTTATTAACAATTTTCATCTTCTTAGTTCAATATCAATATTGAACTAAAAAACAGCCCCTAACACTTAGAAGTCTTTTAGAGCAGAAACATCTTACTTGTATCTTAAATATTGGTTCATAGGTATATAACACTGTATACATGGGGATGATCTGAAGTGTATTAGTTTGAAGGTGTTTCTTTTTTTTTTATTTCACAGGAAAAGTGGGGGGTAACACCCCTGTAACATATAGTGAACAACAATTCAACACGGTACATATGTACACACTAATTAATCATTATCAATGATACAAGACCGCTATCAACCCCAAGACCTCATTCCTCATACAGGTATAGATATTTCCGTTAGTACTGGTAAATGGATATAGAATCATAATCAACTTTATGATTCATGACTCATCAGTCATTACTGATGGGTTTACTGGTTATGGTTTTTGAGGGAGAAAAAGAGAGAAAATACATAATTGAAATATTGTATGAGTGGGAATAGACTAAGAGAGGAAAAAGAGGAAAGATTGCTGGGGATGGGTGAGAGAAGGGTTTTACACTCCTTTACTCCTTCTGGTAGGGGTTTCCACATTTTTGTTGCATAGCATGAGAACGAGTTCAAACCCTTTGTTTGGGCCAAATCTGGTGTGGACATGATCAGTACGTTTTTGAAGTATTTTGACAGGTACGAGTGTACATGTTATGACTTAGAAAATAGAGAAATTATGTGAGAAGATAATGTGAGCGAGAGGTGAGATAGATTATGTGTGAAGGGGTGAGAGAGGAGAAAGATTGACAGAGGATTGGAGAGAGGAGAGGAAAGAGGAAAGATTGAGGGGGATGGGTGAGAGGCGAGAGGGTTAAGGTCATTTTACTAACATACTGTGTTGTTGTTGTCAATAGTTTTCTTCTTTTTTTTTTGTCAGAGATTTACACCGATGCAGTATTTGTGTGCGGTATTTTTTTCCCTACGTAAAATTTTTGTTTTGTGTAGACGTATTGATATTGTACAGTGGTGATGGTGTTATACATTTTGTGGAGAATGTTCAGATAGTTGAATTTGATATTGGGACATTTTGTGTGGTTGATTTGTTTTTGATGGTGTACTGGGGATGTAAAGCTGTGTTCTGCAAAACGTGTAGCTGGTCTGGCAATGTACAGTAGTATTGACATTGTTTTGTTATGGTTTAGTCATGGCATCGTGTATTTTGTTTTTGGGTTTAAAATTGTATATGCTATAGTGGTATTGATGTTTTGGTTGCTGTGTCGATCTTGGACGGTATAATACAGTTAGAGAGATTAAATAACTAAATTACTTAGAAAAAAGCATAAAACAGTTTTTACATCATGACGATTTAACATACTCCGGGGTGAGTAATCACAAGTTCTTTACAAGGAGGGTAACTTTCCCCAATAAGTATAACAAGGTAGATTTTTTTTTCTTTTCTAGGATGATATCAAAATACATCGATATACATTAGTGGACCTTTTAACTATACAAAAGTTGTTTAACCCTACCATTATTAGAAGTTAAATTCTAGACAGAGTTTTAGACTAACAGATCATTTCTGTCTATTTATCCACTATTTAATGCTATGCTTTCCTTTGTAATTGACTTTGGACTTGTAAGGGACCCCGTCGAGGTCATTCTTTAAGAGGAGGCAGTGGCTCAGGGGTAGAGTAGCAGGGTAGAGTGAACTGGAAAACCGTAAGTGGCAGCGGTGGCCTAGTGGTTAGAGGGGCGGCCTTGATACCGGAAGGTCCCTAGTTCGATTCCCCAATTCATCACATCAATCATGAATCACCGCTGAATAGCCCTTGAGCAAGGCTTCCATGCAGGGCCTGGCTGTAAATAAGTGTTAACTTAGTCCAACACCCTGGGTAAACAACAAACTTTGCTTTGCTTTGCTTTGCTTACCATGGCCATACAATTAGGAATCTAATCTAATCTAATTTATTAAGCCCCCAACACCTCAGAAATAAGATGAAACCTGGGGGTTAGCCATACCTAGTGAAATCATTCTTAGACATTACATTACAATACCCTTACAATAAGTGCATTCATCATAGGCCGGGGACGAAAACTACTAGTCACCAGAAGTCGTAAGTACATTATTTTCTAAAAGGTTATTTTTCAAATAACCAAGTGTTTTCAATAATGCTATAGTGGTGTACACTCCGCTCTATCTACACTCTCTCTCAAACTCAAATAATTATAGTTTTGTAAAAGAAATCACTAGATGGATCAGCTCTACAATACCTACAGCTCCACTATAACATTTGTCTAAACCATTAAGGGAAGGGGAATTTGATCACCAGCATTTCATATCATACTATTTGGCACCCCTATCTGCACATTATATCATGGCAATAGAAATGTACAGCTAACACCTGGTATGACACCCCGAATGGTAGGTATTAGAGCACCCTGTTTATTTTTTCATCACCCTGGAATCACATGGGTATTGTTAGAGTTCAGTCATGTGAAAGTTAAAGTAATGTCAGAATTAAAGTTATGCTAGATGTCCCCCATAATGAACAAAAACATGTTCAAATTGACATAGAAAACGTACTATATAATGGGGGAGAATTGGGTCTGAACAGAATATCTTTTACAAGCTGGCATTAGTGTTCAAAAATGATTTTAATGTATCTATGTGCTTATAATAATGGTATAACAGTTTAAAGTTGTTATGAGGATTTGGGGGTACAAATTGTACAACATTTGTGTGGAAATACAGAGTAAAAACCCCTCAAAACTGTACGTAGGTACAGTACTTGAGTAAATATACTTGATAGCCATATAACTAGATCAAAACAGACAGATAGATAGATCATACAGACAGATAGATAGATAGACAGACAGACAGACAGACAGACAGACAGACAGACAGACAGATAGACAGATAGATAGACAGATAGACCTATAGACGGTTAGACGGATAGACAGATAGCTAGATAGAAGGACAGATCGCAAATTAACCATATGTCACCATCCCCCGTTACCAACTCTCCATCATTTAACTGTGGACACCCTGGACCCCCTCACCCCTCATGTACCCCCGGATGGATCTTTAATCATTTTACACTCTCAATAGTTAAATTATTGTTCTACATCTACATTACTTCATTAAAGAATTGTTATTTTGATCAACCTTAACCCTAACCCTTGTAGATAGGCTATTTTTTGGTCTGAAATGTATAATGGAAGGTTGAATTGGTTAATATCATAATGGCAGATTAGACAGAGAAGGGAGAAAAAAGAGAATTAGATAGATAAAAGAGAAAGAGTACATTAATTAATACATTAATTAATGAACAAATTAAATAATTGTTTTAAAAAACATTATTTTTAGATCAAACATAACCCTAAACATAACCCCATAATCCCATCATCACATGGTGATTCGACGGGGCGGACATAGCGGTAGAGAGAGAGAGAGAGAGAGAGAGGGAGAGGGAGAGGGAGAGGGAGAGGGAGGGAGGTAGGTAGGTAGGTAGGTAGGTAGGTAGGTAGGTAGATAGATAGATAGATAGATAGATAGATAGATAGATAGATAGATAGATAGATAGATAGTGAAATGAATTGACAGCTGTTTTTTAGGATATGCTAGCGTGGGAACTTGTCACACATAGAGAATACATGGGGCCATAGGACCCCAGACCCCTGGTTAAACTAAAGGCTGAGAAATAGTAAGGTGTCTTTACTAACACCACTTGAGCTCAAAATACATTGACAAAACACCAGCTGTAGGTCATAAAGTAATAAAGTCCAGAACGAGATCACCACTCACAGAGCCCCACACAGCACAGCACAGCACAGCACACCCCGGCACAGCACAGAGAGACATAGGAAATTAGAATGATAAATGGGTCTTATTGTGACATCACCTATTAATATTAAATTCTAAATATACCTATTCGGATTAAATCTATTTATAATGATGTTATTAATAGAAAAGCTATTTTTATGCATATATTAATAGATATATATATATAGATTAATATAAATAGATATGTGCGCAACAGCGCCATCTATTCCCCCAGTGGCCATAGGTGGTAATGGAAAAGTGCATTAAGGATACTACTTATGGGGGTAGTTAGATGACTGTACTAGGCTATACAGGGCTGGGTCCGGCTGGAATAGGCTAAACTAGGGTGTTCTATGCCTTACTAGACTCTAACAGGCTCTATTAGGCTGTACTAGGCTCTTGTCAGCCCTGTAGCCCCTTTGCACTTGAGATTAACCAATGTGTCCACGGGCAATAGTTTTACATGAATTTGTGTCCACCAGCAATAGTTTTACATGAACATTTATAGACTATAGCGCAGTATTGCCCTGTACAACCTAACAGAGCCCAGCACAGCCCACCAGAGCCCATTACAGCCCACCAGAGACCAGCACAGCCCAGGACATTCCAGCACACCCAAGTCCAGCCCAGTGGGAGAATAGCATAGGGTATGGGGGTAGTTAGATGACTGTACTAGGCTATACAGGGCTGGGACCGGCTGGAATAGGCTAAACTAGGGTGTTCTATGCCTTACTAGACTCTAACAGGTTCTATTAGGCTGTACTAGGCTCTTGTCAGCCCTGTAGCCCCTTTGCACTTGAGATTAACCAATGTGTCCACGGGCAATAGTTTTACATGAGTTTGTGTCCACCGGCAATAGTGTTACATGAAAATTTCTAGGCTATAGCGCAGTATTGCCCTGTACAACCTAACAGAGCCCAGCACAGCCCACCAGAGCCCATTACAGCCCACCAGAGCCCAGCACAGCCCAGGACATTCCAGCACACCCAAGTCCAGCCCAGTGGGAGAATAGCATAGGGTATGGGGGTAGTTAGATGACTGTACTAGGCTATACAGGGCTGGGTCCGGCTGGAATAGGCTAAACTAGGGTGTTCTATGCCTTACTAGACTCTAACAGGCTCTATTAAGCTGTACTAGGCTCTTGTCAGCCCTGTAGCCCCTTTGCATTTGAGATTAACCAATGTGTCCACGGGCAATAGTTTTACATGAGTTTGTGTCCACCGGCAATAGTTTTACATGAACATTTCTAGGCTATAGTGCAGTGTTGCCCCGTACAACCTAACAGAGCCCAGCACAGCCCACCAGAGCCCATTGTAGCCCACCAGAGCCCAGCACAGCCCAGCACATTCCAGCACACCCAAGTCCAGCCCAGTGGGAGAATAGCCTATAGGGTATATGGGTAGTTAGATGACTGTACTAGGCTATAAAGGGCTGGGTCCGGCTGGAATAGGCTAAACTAGGGTGTTCTATGCCTTACTAGACTCTAATAGGCTCTATTAGGCTGTACTAGGCTCTTGTCAGCCCTGTAGCCCCTTTGCATTTGAGATTAACCACTGTGTACACGGGCAATAGTTTTACATGAGTTTGTGTCCACGGCCAATAGTTTTACATGAACATGTCTAGGCTATAGTGCAGTACTGCCCCGTACAGCCTAACAGAGCCCAGCAAAGCCCACCAGAGCCCATTATAGTCCACCAGAGCCCAGCACAGCCCAGCAAATTCCAGCACACCCAAGACCAGCCCAGTGGGAGAATAGCCTAGGTTATGGGGGTAGTTATACGACTGTACTAGGCTATAAAGGGCTGGGTCCAGCTGGAATAGGCTAGAATAGAATGTTCTATGCCATACTAGAGTCTAATAGGCTCTATTAGGCTGTCCTAGGCTCATGTCAGTGCTGTAGCCCCTTTGCACTTGAGATTAACCACTGTGTCCACGGGCAATAGTTTTACATGAGTTTATGTCCACCGGCAATAGTTTTACATGAAAATGTCTAAGCTATAGTGCAGTACTGCCCCGTACAACCTAACAGAGCCCAGCACAGCCCACCAGAGCCCATTAAAGCCCACCAGAGCCCAGCACAGCCCAGCACATTCCAGCACACCCAAGTTCAGCCCAGTGGGAGAATAGCATAGGGTATGGGGGTAGTTAGATGACTGTACTAGGCTATACAGGGCTGGGTCCGGCTGGAATAGGCTAAACTAGGGTGTTCTATGCCTTACTAGACTCTAACAGGCTCTATCAGGCTGTACTAGGCTCTTGTCAGCCCTGTAGCCCCTTTGCACTTGAGATTAACCAATGTGTCCACGGGCAATAGTTTTACATGAGTTTGTGTCCACCGGCAATAGTTTTACATGAAATTTTCTAGGCTATAGTGCAGTATTGCCCCGTACAACCTAACAGAGCCCAGCACAGCCCACCAGAGCCCATTACAGCCCACCAGAGACCAGCACAGCCCAGGACATTCCAGCACACTCAAGTCCAGCCCAGTGGGAGAATAGCATAGGGTATGGGGGTAGTTAGATGACTGTACTAGGCTATACAGGGCTGGGTCCGGCTGGAATAGGCTAAACTAGGGTGTTCTATGCCTTACTAGACTCTAACAGGCTCTATTAGGCTGTACTAGGCTCTTGTCAGCCCTGTAGCCCCTTTGCACTTGAGATTAACCAATGTGTCCACGGGCAATAGTTTTACATGAGTTTGTGTCCACCGGCAATAGTGTTACATGAACATTTCTAGGCTATAGCACAGTATTGCCCTGTACAACCTAACAGAGCCCAGCACAGCCCACCAGAGCCCAGCACAGCCCAGGACATTCCAGCACACCCAAGTCCAGCCCAGTGGGAGAATAGCATAGGGTATGGGGGTAGTTAGATGACTGTACTAGGCTATACAGGGCTGGGTCCGGCTGGAATAGGCTAAACTAGGGTGTTCTATGCCTTACTAGACTCTAACAGGCTCTATTAGGCTGTACTAGGCTCTTGTCAGCCCTGTAGCCCCTTTGCACTTGAGATTAACCAATGTGTCCACGGGCAATAGTTTTACATGAGTTTGTGTCCACCGGCAATAGTTTTACATGAACATTTCTAGGCTATAGTGCAGTGTTGCCCCGTACAACCTAACAGAGCCCAGCACAGCCCACCAGAGCCCATTGTAGCCCACCAGAGCCCAGCACAGCCCAGCACATTCCAGCACACCCAAGTCCAGCCCAGTGGGAGAATAGCCTATAGGGTATATGGGTAGTTAGATGACTGTACTAGGCTATAAAGGGCTGGGTCCGGCTGGAATAGGCTAAACTAGGGTGTTCTATGCCTTACTAGACTCTAATAGGCTCTATTAGGCTGTACTAGGCTCTTGTCAGCCCTGTAGCCCCTTTGCATTTGAGATTAACCACTGTGTACACGGGCAATAGTTTTACATGAGTTTGTGTCCACGGCCAATAGTTTTACATGAACATGTCTAGGCTATAGTGCAGTACTGCCTCGTACAGCCTAACAGAGCCCAGCACAGCCCACCAGAGCCCATTATAGTCCACCAGAGCCCAGCACAGCCCAGCACATTCCAGCACACCCAAGACCAGCCCAGTGGGAGAATAGCCTAGGTTATGGGGGTAGTTATACGACTGTACTAGGCTATAAAGGGCTGGGTCCAGCTGGAATAGGCTAGAATAGAATGTTCTATGCCATACTAGAGTCTAACAGGCTCTATTAGGCTGTCCTAGGCTCATGTCAGCGCTGTAGCCCCTTTGCACTTGAGATTAACCACTGTGTCCACGGGCAATAGTTTTACATGAGTTTGTGTCCACCGGCAATAGTTTTACATGAAAATGTCTAAGCTATAGTGCAGTACTGCCCCGTACAACCTAACAGAGCCCAGCACAGCCCACCAGAGCCCATTAAAGCCCACCAGAGCCCAGCACAGCCCAGCACATTCCAGCACACCCAAGTTCAGCCCAGTGGGAGAATAGCATAGGGTATGGGGGTAGTTAGATGACTGTACTAGGCTATACAGGGCTGGGTCCGGCTGGAATAGGCTAAACTAGGGTGTTCTATGCCTTACTAGACTCTAACAGGCTCTATTAGGCTGTACTAGGCTCTTGTCAGCCCTGTAGCCCCTTTGCACTTGAGACTAACCAATGTGTCCACGGGCAATAGTTTTACATGAGTTTGTGTCCACGGCCAATAGTTTTACATGAACATGTCTAGGCTATAGTGCAGTACTGCCTCGTACAGCCTAACAGAGCCCAGCACAGCCCACCAGAGCCCATTATAGTCCACCAGAGCCCAGCACAGCCCAGCACATTCCAGCACACCCAAGACAAGCCCAGTGGGAGAATAGCCTAGGTTATGGGGGTAGTTATACGACTGTACTAGGCTATAAAGGGCTGGGTCCAGCTGGAATAGGCTAGAATAGAATGTTCTATGCCATACTAGAGTCTAATAGGCTCTATTAGGCTGTCCTAGGCTCATGTCAGCGCTGTAGCCCCTTTGCACTTGAGATTAACCACTGTGTCCACGGGCAATAGTTTTACATGAGTTTGTGTCCACCGGCAATAGTTTTACATGAAAATGTCTAAGCTATAGTGCAGTACTGCCCCGTACAACCTAACAGAGCCCAGCACAGCCCACCAGAGCCCATTAAAGCCCACCAGAGCCCAGCACAGCCCAGCACATTCCAGCACACCCAAGTTCAGCCCAGTGGGAGAATAGCATAGGGTATGGGGGTAGTTAGATGACTGTACTAGGCTATACAGGGCTGGGTCCGGCTGGAATAGGCTAAACTAGGGTGTTCTATGCCTTACTAGACTCTAACAGGCTCTATTAGGCTGTACTAGGCTCTTGTCAGCCCTGTAGCCCCTTTGCACTTGAGATTAACCAATGTGTCCACGGGCAATAGTTTTACATGAGTTTGTCCACCGGCAATAGTTTTACATGAACATTTCTAGGCTATAGTGCAGTATTGCCCCGTAAAACCTAACAGAGCCCAAGACAGCCCACCAGAGCCCATTACAGCCCACCAGAGACCAGCACAGCCCAGGACATTCCAGCACACCCAAGTCCAGCCCAGTGGGAGAATAGCATAGGGTATGGGGGTAGTTAGATGACTGTACTAGGCTATACAGGGCTGGGTCCGGCTGGAATAGGCTAAACTAGGGTGTTCTATGCCTTACTAGACTCTAACAGGCTCTATTAGGCTGTACTAGGCTCTTGTCAGCCCTGTAGCCCCTTTGCACTTGAGATTAACCAATGTGTCCACGGGCAATAGTTTTACATGAGTTTGTGTCCACCGGCAATAGTGTTACATGAACATTTCTAGGCTATAGCGCAGTATTGCCCTGTACAACCTAACAGAGCCCAGCACAGCCCACCAGAGCCCATTACAGCCCACCAGAGCCCAGCACAGCCCAGGACATTCCAGCACACCCAAGTCCAGCCCAGTGGGAGAATAGCATAGGGTATGGGGGTAGTTAGATGACTGTACTAGGCTATACAGGGCTGGGTCCGGCTGGAATAGGCTAAACTAGGGTGTTCTATGCCTTACTAGAATCTAACAGGCTCTATTAGGCTGTACTAGGCTCTTGTCAGCCCTGTAGCCCCTTTGCACTTGAGATTAACCAATGTGTCCACGGGCAATAGTTTTACATGAGTTTGTGTCCACCGGCAATAGTTTTACATGAACATTTCTAGGCTATAGTGCAGTGTTGCCCCGTACAACCTAACAGAGCCCAGCACAGCCCACCAGAGCCCATTGTAGCCCACCAGAGCCCAGCACAGCCCAGCACATTCCAGCACACCCAAGTCCAGCCCAGTGGGAGAATAGCCTATAGGGTATATGGGTAGTTAGATGACTGTACTAGGCTATAAAGGGCTGGGTCCGGCTGGAATAGGCTAAACTAGGGTGTTCTATGCCTTACTAGACTCTAATAGGCTCTAGTAGGCTGTACTAGGCTCTTGTCAGCCCTGTAGCCCCTTTGCATTTGAGATTAACCACTGTGTACACGGGCAATAGTTTTACATGAGTTTGTGTCCACGGCCAATAGTTTTACATGAACATGTCTAGGCTATAGTGCAGTACTGCCTCGTACAGCCTAACAGAGCCCAGCACAGCCCACCAGAGCCCATTATAGTCCACCAGAGCCCAGCACAGCCCACCAGAGCCCATTACAGCCCACCAGAGACCAGCACAGCCCAGGACATTCCAGCACACCCAAGTCCAGCCCAGTGGGAGAATAGCATAGGGTATGGGGGTAGTTAGATGACTGTACTAGGCTATACAGGGCTGGGTCCGGCTGGAATAGGCTAAACTAGGGTGTTCTATGCCTTACTAGACTCTAACAGGCTCTATTAGGCTGTACTAGGCTCTTGTCAGCCCTGTAGCCCCTTTGCACTTGAGATTAACCAATGTGTCCACGGGCAATAGTTTTACATGAGTTTGTGTCCACCGGCAATAGTGTTACATGAACATTTCTAGGCTATAGCACAGTATTGCCCTGTACAACCTAACAGAGCCCAGCACAGCCCACCAGAGCCCATTACAGCCCACCAGAGCCCAGCACAGCCCAGGACATTCCAGCACACCCAAGTCCAGCCCAGTGGGAGAATAGCATAGGGTATGGGGGTAGTTAGATGACTGTACTAGGCTATACAGGGCTGGGTCCGGCTGGAATAGGCTAAACTAGGGTGTTCTATGCCTTACTAGAATCTAACAGGCTCTATTAGGCTGTACTAGGCTCTTGTCAGCCCTGTAGCCCCTTTGCACTTGAGATTAACCAATTTGTCCACGGGCAATAGTTTTACATGAGTTTGTGTCCACCGGCAATAGTTTTACATGAACATTTCTAGGCTATAGCACAGTATTGCCCTGTACAACCTAACAGAGCCCAGCACAGCCCACCAGAGCCCATTGTAGCCCACCAGAGCCCAGCACAGCCCAGCACATTCCAGCACACCCAAGTCCAGCCCAGTGGGAGAATAGCCTATAGGGTATATGGGTAGTTAGATGACTGTACTAGGCTATAAAGGGCTGGGTCCGGCTGGAATAGGCTAAACTAGGGTGTTCTATGCCTTACTAGACTCTAATAGGCTCTAGTAGGCTGTACTAGGCTCTTGTCAGCCCTGTAGCCCCTTTGCATTTGAGATTAACCACTGTGTACACGGGCAATAGTTTTACATGAGTTTGTGTCCACGGCCAATAGTTTTACATGAACATGTCTAGGCTATAGTGCAGTACTGCCTCGTACAGCCTAACAGAGCCCAGCACAGCCCAGCACAGCCCATTATAGTCCACCAGAGCCCAGCACAGCCCAGCACATTCCAGCACACCCAAGACCAGCCCAGTGGGAGAATAGCCTAGGTTATGGGGGTAGTTATACGACTGTACTAGGCTATAAAGGGCTGGGTCCAGCTGGAATAGGCTATAATAGAATGTTCTATGCCATACTAGAGTCTAATAGGCTCTATTAGGCTGTCCTAGGCTCATGTCAGCGCTGTAGCCCCTTTGGACTTGAGATTAACCAATGTGTCCACGGGCAATAGTTTTACATGAGTTTGTGTCCACCGGCAATAGTTTTACATGAAAATGTCTAAGCTATAGTGCAGTACTGCCCCGTACAACCTAACAGAGCCCAGCACAGCCCACCAGAGTCCATTACAGCCCACCAGAGCCCAGAACAGCCCAGCACATTCCAGCACACCCAAGTTCAGCCCAGTGGGAGAATAGCATAGGGTATGGGGTAGTTAGATGACTGTACTAGGCTATACAGGGCTGGGTCCGGCTGGAATAGGCTAAACTAGGGTGTTCTATGCCTTACTAGACTCTAATAGGCTCCATTAGGCTCTACTAGGCTCTTGTCAGCCCTGTAGCCCCTTTGCACTTGAGATTAACCAATGTGTCCACGGGCAATAGTTTTACATGAGTTTGTGTCCACCGGCAATAGTTTTACATGAAAATGTCTAAGCTATAGTGCAGTACTGCCCCGTACAACCTAACAGAGCCCAGCACAGCCCACCAGAGCCCATTACAGCCCACCAGAGCCCAGCACATTCCAGCACACCCAAGTTCAGCCCAGTGGGAGAATAGCATAGGGTATGGGGGTAGTTAGATGACTGTACTAGGCTATACAGGGCTGGGTCCGGCTGGAATAGGCTAAACTAGGGTGTTCTATGCCTTACTAGACTCTAACAGGCTCTATTAGGCTGTACTAGGCTCTTGTCAGCCCTGTGGCCCCTTTGCACTTGAGATTAACCAATGTGTCCACGGGCAATAGTTTTACATGAGTTTGTGTCCACCGGCAATAGTTTTACATGAACATTTCTAGGCTATAGTGCAGTATTGCCCCGTACAACCTAACACATCCCAGCACAGCCCACCAGAGCCCATTACAGCCCACCAGAGCCCAGCACAGCCCAGGACATTCCAGCACACCCAAGTCCAGCCCAGTGGGAGAATAGCATAGGGTATGGGGGTAGTTAGATGACTGTACTAGGCTATACAGGGCTGGGTCCGGCTGGAATAGGCTAAACTAGGGTGTTCTATGCCTTACTAGACTCTAATAGGCTCTATTAGGCTGTACTAGGCTCTTGTCAGCCCTGTAGCCCCTTTACACTTGAGATTAACCACTGTGTCCACGGGCAATAGTTTTACATGAGTTTGTGTCCACCGGCAATAGTTTTACATGAACATTTCTAGGCTATAGTGCAGTACTGCCCCATACAACCTAACAGCCCAGCACAGCCCACCAGAGCCCATTACAGCCCACCAGAGCCCAGCACATTCCAGCACACCCAAGTCCAGCCCAGTGGGAGAATAGCCTATAGGGTATGTGGGTAGTTAGATGACTGTACTAGGCTATACAGGGCTGGGTCCAGCTGGAATAGGCTAGACTAGAATGTTCTAGGCCTTACTAGACTAGAATAGGCTCTATTAGGCTGTACTAGGCTCTTGTCAGCCCTGTAGCCCCTTTGCACTTGAGATTAACCACTGTGTCCACGGGCAATAGTTTTACATGAGTTTGTGTCCATCGGTAATAGTTAATGCTGGCTGTGTACACATGTCCACTTCCAATAGTTTTGGAAAATAGCCTGCCACCCTGTGGAATTATGCTTGAACTGCAGAAAAGGACCCTAAATACAAAAAAAGGAAACAAAAATCATCCGTGGGACTGATGGGCGAACAAGTGGTATCCACACGCAGAGGGGGGCCCAGAAGACATTTAGAGTCCCCCCGGTGAATTTTCACGCCCCCACAGACTGTACAGTGGAACCCAGAAATTGGCCGTGTCCACAGGGCATAGGGACTATGGCTCGTGGACACAAAACGCGATAAATGTAATAATAATGATAATAATAATAATAAAGGTAATAATAATAATAATAATAATAATAATAATGAAACCCCCCCTAGTCCGAACAATGGAAGTCTATTGTCGGTCTGCCGGTGTGTCGGACTGCCGGTGTTTGACTGTCGGACTGGCAACGTCTTTAAAATGAATTGAAAACACCGCTAGTCCGAACAATGGAAGTCTATTGTCGGTCTGCCGGTGTGTCGGACTGCCGGTGTGTAACCGTTGAGACGATAATGCTTAATATAATTTTACATCTCCTCTCCTGTTCAAGATTTGGCTGATCAAGAACCTTTGCACTGCACACAGAGTGGGGGAGTGTTACTAATGAATGACATTGTTTCAGTTCTTTTAAATGTTGAATTTCTCCACCTACCACCAAACACATGCGATGCACCAAACAGATATAAGTATATCAATCATGGTGTCTCTAGTTAGTTCTTAATTTGCCATATTGTATATCAGTGGATCTCATTGTAAGGTTTGGGGACCTCTAGGAGACCTTGACAGGGTTCCAGGGGGTCCCCAGCTAAATGATTGATAGTTCATCTTGATCATTCCAATATATTCAACTAAATACAACAAGATAACTATTTTGAATTTGATCAGAATTTCACTGTGATCTCCATACCCTATATCATTCGATTTGGGTTCCAGAGATAAACATGGAGTTATGTGGTCTAAAGCAAATCTAATGTGGGGTCCTTGAAATTAGAGTTTGAGAATCACATGTGGATCAACGACAACCAAGTTTAGATACTAGAATGTGTAAATTGGGACAATGACACACATAAAGTGTGTGTAGATTATCTGTGCTGTGCCAAGTGGGCCGGCCAGACACATTTAAAATGCAAATAAGACAACAATAAGGTGTAGTTGTAGTGTGTGTGTGTGTGTGTGTGTGTGTGTGTGTGTGTGTGTGTGTGTGTGTGTGTGTGTGTGTGTGTGTGTCTTAGCTCCGCCCCCTTAGCAGCCTTATTTGAGACAAAGCTTGACCTTCAGTTCAGATCAAACACACAACTCACTGTGAGGGAGGACAGACTGTCTTTCCACAGCTACAGGAGGCTCTATCTTCACTGAAACACCTCTTCCACCAGGGGGCAAAAGGCACTAAGAAAGCAACAGTGGCTGGATCATTCAATGCGCATGTGTGAAACACGTGGACCCGGAAGTAAGTGCGTGTTGTGATCTTCGGCGAAAAGCGTGTCATAAAGGAGGTAAAAACGTGTCAAATGGAGTCTGTACGGCTGAAGATAAATGAACAAATGACGTCGGTGGGAGAGGAGATATTGTGTGTTTAGGACAAACATCAGCGTGGTGCTGATGTTTGTTGTGTGAAGCTTTTCAGAGTGTTTGTGTTGGAGCGGCCTCAGTGCGGCTACAGAGTTCATGTGCAACCTCTTCCAGAGAGAGATAGAGACACTAGAAACTCTGCTGGAGAAACGAAACAAACTGCTGGACATTGATTTTGATATGGACATCGATCTACACACTGCAGGTATGTCTGTTACACACACAAAATCAAACTACACACTGCAGGTATGTCTGTTACACACACAACATCAAACTACACACTACATGTATGACACAGCGTTTGCATGGTGAGGTGTTGTTAGGTTAGATCTGTTTTTGGGGATCATTGCTTTTAGATTTAGATCAATAGACCATGCAGCCTTTAGCCTCCGTTTTGATGACTGAGTTTAACTTCCCCCTCCACACCTATTCTCACACACCGACTTATAAAGTTTAATGTTATATATCTATAGTCTCTATATATAGTCTAGTGACTAGTCCTTATTTATGTCACATCATTTCGTGTCGTATTCCTTCATTCCAGATCAGTGTGTGGAGTCCAGTCTGCAGGTGAAGATCAGTTCTCCAGCCAGGACTGTTTCTATTAAATAGGAACCTGAAGACCACGTGGAACTCAGTACGTTTTAAGCACTCTTTATTTATTTTATTGGTGAAAGTGGGCCGGTACTGAGGGTGTACCTCAGTACGATGGTTCGGTTGTAAAATTATTAATGGGTTCACTGAAGCTGTGCAGTTAATTCTACTTCAATATTAACTAATCAGAAGACTCACTGATCTAACATTTACAAGTAAGTACTTTCGAAAATAGTAGGGACCGCCTCTCATTCAGCTTGCCTCGCATCTTCTATGAGAGCTGCAATGTGAACAAACGACAGCCACATTATTGCGGCAGTTTATTTAGGAAACAAAGGCAAATGAAGCAATTAAAATGCAATGAAAACAGCTGAGCTTTTTTAGCCAGTGTGCAGACTTTATTTTTATTTGTTGAACTTGTGTTTTTCCTTTACCTGGACACATGAAGCAGAGGGAACACTGCATGATATCATGTACAGTTCTATAGAGTCTCATTGTATCTTTTTTCCTAGACTTCCTGCTCGCCCATGTGTGTAAAGAGGTTTCCCCTGAAGAGGAGTCGAACTCCAGTCTGGTCCAGGAAGAATCAAAATCTCCAAAATATGAGAGGAGTCCCAGGCTGGTCCAGGAGGAACCACAACTTCCACAGATTAAAGAGGAACAGGAGGAGCTACTTCAAAGACCAGAAGAGGCTGGTGGGTCAACGTTGACATTACTAGCAGTGAAAAGTGAAGATGATGATGAAAACAGAGAGACAGAGCCTGTAGCCAGCACCTCAACTGAACACATGAAAACACAAGCTGATGTAGAGGACTGTGGAACATCACAACCAACTAGTGATGGCCAGCTCCTCTCTTCACACTGTTCTGAATCAGACACTGAAGACAGTGATGACTGGGAGGAGACTAGGGGAGATCAGTCAGCTTTAAACACACTGAAATCACACAAGACACAAACAGAGTGTGCCAAAATGTTTAATCAAAAGGTACTTCTGATTCACACAGGAGAAAAGCCCTTTGCCTGTACAGTTTGTGGTAAAGGCTGTGCTCGGAAGGGTAATCTAAAAACACACATGATGACCCATACAGACGAAAAGCCCTTTACTTTTAAGGTTTGTGGAAAAGGCTGTGCTCGGAAGGGTAATCTAAAAACACACATGATGACCCATACAGGCGGAAAGCCCCTTTCTTGTTCAGTTTGTGGTAAAGGCTGTACTCAAAAGGGTCAACTAAAAACACACATGATGACTCATACAGGTGAAAAGCCCTTTTCTTGTACAGTGTGTGGTAAAGGCTGTACTCACAAGGGTGAACTAAACAGACACATGATGACTCATACAGGCGAAAAGCCCTTTTCTTGTACAGTTTGTGGTAAAGGCTTTGCTATAAAGGGTAATTTAAAATTACACATGAGGACTCATACAAGGGTGAAAGCCTTTTAGTGGAAGTCAGTCACACAGACACATATGTGATCATTCAGTCTAATCCAGGATGAAAATATCATGGATATCAAAGCAGAGGAATCACACAATCTGACAATATCAACATGACTGACGAGGTGCTCGGGTGGGGCAGTGGAACAGTCCCTGCTCACCACCACGGATGTTGTGGGGATTTGATTTTCATTACTTCTACATAGTTGTGTGTCCTTAGATGTTTTGTAAACTCAACAAACCATGTTTATACACCTGGGGGGGGGGGGGGGGGGGGGTTCTCCTCTACAGGTCCTCTATGTGTGTTATATCATTACATAAAATGTGTTGTACCCATAACTACTGTGACCAATACAGGAACAATCACTGCTTCATTTTACAGCCTGCATATCTTGTGCTTAAATTTTTACTACAGAATACATGATTAAAGTAAGTATTCATGTTACAGTCTGCATACCCAGTTGTTGTTGTTATTATTAATGTCTCCCCCAGGCTGAAGGTGTGGCCGAGATAATGCTTTTGCCCTTGTCCGTCCGTGTGTCCTTGTGTGTGTGTATGTGTGTGTGACTGTGTGTGTGTTTGTCTGTCTGTGAACAGCTAATCTCTGGCACCGTTGGCCCGATCAACGTGAAACTGGAGGCCAGATTAAGAGCAGAACCAGTTGCCCAATGTTTTCACATGGGCCTGTTCAGCCAGCAGTGCTGACCACTCCTAAATTCATCTGGAGGATTTGAACTTACCATTAACCAAAATCTGTAGAGGGCACTGTGGAGTAAATAAAAATAATTTCCGTCTCGCTGACATATTTAATTTTCTGCCCAAAAAGTGTATTTTACAGAGTAGGTGGGGTGCTGAGAGGCTTCCCACCTCCGAGAATAGACTTTCAACAACACAAAACAGCCTTTGCTTCGGTGAGTAGCGAAATGGCTTTGTTTATTTTCACTACTCTTGAGTGCTCGCAGGGCAGTGGAATTCCTTGTACAAGCGCAGAGCGAGGGGTCTTCCAGGGCGTTAGAGGGAACTCACTAATGCTCTGAACCAGGGCTAGTTTACATCGTGACTGAGTGTGTTAATGTTGTGTATTGTACATTTACGTACGTTTGTTTATTACGTTCTATGGTGGTTGTACAATGTGGTTGTGTGTGTTTATGTTTATGCGCAGTTTGTCAAACACACATGCACACAGGGCATGCGCGCGTGCACACTGTTGAACACGTCGAGAGAGAGCGAGAGAGAGACTCCCAAAGCTTCTATACCAACTGAATGCAGAACATTGATGCCATTTGTTTCAAAAGTTTATTCCGAGCACAATTCCTTATTTTGTAAGGATTCTAAGGACGTTTTTGTTCGAAGTTGCATTGCATCTCATTTCTTTGTTTCTTTTCTTTTATTCCACTTTTGCTTTGGCAATGGAGAGAGAGAGAGAGAGAGAGAGAGAGAGAGAGAGAGAGAGAGAGAGAGAGAGAGAGAGAGAGAGAGAGAGAGGCTAAAACAGTTCACTGCTTTAGCTTTGAGGAGGGGGAGGGAGATCAATATCGAGGGCTATTTTTTTTATTTTTTTTTACAGAGCACGTGAGCGGAGCGGTTGGAAATGCCATTCAGCGCTCCACGGGGCTGGTTTCACGCTCGCTATTCGCTCACGTTAAACCCCCCCTCGCTCCGCTCCCCAGCGCTCCACCGCTCACCTTAATTTGCGCACCGGGCGCTCCGTGCTCTGCTCAGAAAGTCCGCTCTCAGCAGCAAAAAAAATACCAAAAGTCTGGGAAAAAAGATAAAAGCCTGTTATCCTAAGAGTGGCTAAATTAAACACATCGGCATTGCATGAAGACCCATAGATTCCAGTGTGCTCTTTTCTGGAGCATTTAAAATAGTTAGGATTTTGTTATTTATTAATTATATCAATTATTAGCATTACAATAGGTGAATGTAGCCTATTATATTACCCTATTTAACTAATCCTAGTTTAGTTAAATAAGAGAATTCTGCCTATAGCTGTCCTTCTGTAACTTTTGAAATAATAATTTGTTTATAATTTAAATGTCACTGAATAACTTTCAAATATGGTTTAAGCTTCTAGCTGAAGAAGAGTAACGAAAACAGACCAAGTTCAAATTTACCAACCGAGGTACGGTATATTTTTTATTTACCACCCTAACACGGCACCCCGCATCATCAAGTTCAGTTCAACTGCAAGTGCAACACAGGACCAAAATACACAATAGCTGCCACAAGCCCTCAGGGCTTTTTGTGTTATCCTTTTAGCACTATTTGTAGGCTATAATTGTACCACTGTGTGTTAATAAAGTAGCCTATTAAATCAAGCAATCAGGTAGGTAGAAAAAAACAAGGTGGCCAAGTTAGAATAAAATGTATGTCGGAGGATTATGCCACTGACTGAACACTACAAACTCAGAAAAGCACTGTTTAGATTCTCATTCTCCATGCATATATTGCATAGGCTAATATGCCATACAGCAGGGGTCGGCAACAGGCGGCCCGCGGGTTGAAATTGGCCCCCCAGAAATAATATCTGGCCTGTGAGATAATTTTGAGAATTACATTTTTTTTAAACCATTTTTTTTTTGGGGGGGGAGGGATTTTTTAATACAGTATCAGACCGATAGTCTCACATATAGGCTATTATATCTATTATGTCCAAATACAGAAACTATCCCCACCTAAATAATTACGGGGCCAGAGCTCAGCTCTGGACCTGTTTTATTATTCCCTGTATTCTGTTTCTTCTGCCACTTTGCGCAGTTCTGGGTGAACCGTGCTGTCGCTTTTTACGAAACTCGGCCATATGGTAGATGGTCATGAAAAACTATCAAGAAATAAATCTCACAATCTTTCGTCAAAAGGTGGCGCTATAGCACTCAATTGAAAATGCCAACTTTGAACAGGTACAACTCATGCCCTGTTTGACCTACAGCCATAAAACTTCAATACACACATGCGTCTACTCATGATGAACAACTTTAACCCTCTGACTTTTGACCTCTGACCTTTAGATCTCCCACCATTTTGAATTATATGAAAAACAGTTAAAACTCCTCCTGGGATTTTTTAGTAATCTGCACGAAACGTTTTACACATGAACTTTGGACCTATGCCGACAAACTGATGCAAAAGATTTTCCATAAGTGAAAAAATTAAGCTTTAATGAGCCAATGAATATTGCAGTTTTATGACAATTATTCATCTGCCCCTAACACATACATGCAGACTCACATTTCTTTGAAACTTTGCGTTAATGTTGAGGGTCATTCCAAATATTACTGAAACCAATCTTACTCCAATTGGTCAAAGGGGGGCGCTATAGCGATTTTTTGAAATTGCAAACTTTAAACAGGCAAAAGGCATGCCTCGTTTGGCCGACAGCCATTAAACCTGTTTACACATGTGCCTTGACTCATGAGGAACACATGTATCACGTTGACCAGTAAGCTCCGCCCTTAGATTGTCCGCAATTTTGAGCAGTTTGAAAAACACTTAAACCCAGGATTTTTCAGCTATTTGCGTGAAACTGTATCATCTGTGTGATCTCCTTTTTCACGGGTTTTTGTCTGTTGGTCCAATGGCTTCTCCCTTAAACGTGTGCCTCACAACCTGAAGGTTGCCAGTTCAAGCCTCACTTGATGCAGACTTCATTAAAGTTGCATTGCACACAACATGATTGTGTCAATTAGTACATGTGCAATTGTTAAACATAACCTGAAATACTTATTTGAGAGGGTATGTTTTTGCAATGTATGACATACTTCATTCTGAAAATAGCCGTTCTACAATCTCAAAACTTTTCAGATAGCAACGTGTTTCTGAGCTTGTAGATCGGCTGCTTTCACTGGTTCACTTTTATCTTCAACAGACAACCTCAGCCTGGACAAAGCTATAGCACTATAGGTAATGTTGCAGCCCGTCAATCCAAAGGTTGAGGGTTTGATTCCTGTTAATGGCAATAGGTTGACACGTCCAATCAATCCATTCTGCTTCCATCCTTCTCTGTCTTCAATCTATTGTTTCCATGTCTCTCTCTCTTCAATCTATTCCGTTTCCATGTCTCTCTCTCCGCCCTTAGATTGTCTGCAATTTTGAGCAGTTTGAAAAAACACTTAAACCCAGGATTTTTCAGTTATTTGCGTGAAATGGTATCATCTGTCTGACCTCCGTTTTCACTGGATCAGGTCTGTTGGTCCAATGGCTTCCCGCTTAAGTGAATGTTTCACAACATCAAGGTTGCCGGTTCGAGCCTCACTTGGTGGAGACTTCATTTAAAGTGCATTGCAAACAACAAGACTGCATTAATGAATACATATGCAATTGATAAAGATAACATGAAATGCTTATCTGAGAAGGTCTGTTTTTGCAATGTATGACATACTTCATTCTGAAAATAGACGATCTACAATCTCAAAACTTTTCAGATAGCAACGTGTTTCTGAGCTTGTAGCTCGGCTGCTTTCACTGGTTCACTTTTATCTTCAACAGACAACCTCAGCCTGGTCGAAGCTATAGCACTATAGGTAGTGTTGCAGCCTGTCAATCCAAAGGTTGAGGGTTCGATTCCTGTTAATGGCAATAGGTTGACACGTCCAATCAATCCATTCTGCTTCCATCTGTCTCTCTCTTCAATCTATTGTTTCCATGTCTCTCTCTCTTCAATCTATTCCGTTTCCATGTCTCTCTCTCCGCCCTTAGATTGTCCGCAATTTTGAGCAGTTTGAAAAACACTTAAACCCAGGATTTTTAAATTATTTGCGTGAAATGGTATCATCTGTCTGACCTCCGTTTTCACTGGACCAGGTCTGTTGGTCCAATGGCTTCCCGCTTAAGTGAATGTTTCATGACATCAAGGTTGCCGGTTCAAGCCTCACTTGGTGGAGACTTCATTTAAGGTCATTGCAAACAACAAGACTGTATTAATGAATACATATGCAATTGATAAAGATAACATGAAATGCTTATCTGAGAAGATATGTTTTTGCAATGTATGACATACTTCATTCTGAAAATAGCCGATCTACAATCTCAAAACTTTTCAGATAGCAACGTGTTTCTGAGCTTGTAGATCGGCTGCTTTCACTGGTTCACTTTTATCTTCAACAGACAACCTCAGCCTGGTCAAAGCTTATTTATGGTCTTTCCGTGTTTGTTCACGCTCTCATTGGCTCGCGCCCCCATGTGACTCGAAAATCCGTGCTGAAATGCCAGCAGCTGCACTGCCTGTATACAGCGTGTGTTCACGCTCTCATTGGCTCGCGCCCCCATGCACTCTGCCTGTATACAGCCGGCAGAGTGCGGCAGAGTGCACTACTACAGTGTGGTTGAAATATAGCAGCCTCAGTCAATCTGCGTTCGCTTCCAGCCTTCGCGCGTCTTACTTGTGTCAATTAATGCAAGTGCAATTGTTAAAGATAACCTGAAATGCTTATTTGAGAGTATGTCTTTTCAATGTATGACATACTTCATTCTGAAAATAGCCGATCTACAATCTCAAAACTTTTCAGATAGCAACGTGTTTCTGAGCTTGTAGATCGGCTGCTTTCACTGGTTCAATTTTATCTTCAACAGACAACCTCAGCCTAGACAAAGCTATAGCACTATAGGTAGTGTTGCAGCCTGTCAATCCGAAGGTTGAGGGATCGATTCCTGTTAATGGCAATAGGTAGAGACGGCCAATCAATCCATTCTGCTACCATCTTTCTCTCTCTTCAATCTATTATGTTTCCATGTCTCTCTCTCTTCAATCTATTCCTTTTCCATGTCTCTCTCTCCGCCCCTAGATTGTCCGCAATTTTGAGCAGTTTGAAAAACACTTAAACCTAGGATTTTTCAGTTATTTGCGTGAAATGGTATCATCTGTTTGACCTCAGTTTTCACTGGATCAGGTCTGTTGGTCCAATGGCTTCCAGCTTAAGTGAATGTTTCACAACATCAAGGTTGCCGCTTCAAGCCTCACTTCGTGGAGACTTCATTTAAAGTGCATTGCAAACAACAAGACTGTATTAATGAATACATATGCAATTGATAAAGATAACATGAAATGCTTATCTGAGAAGGTATGTTTTTGAAATGTATGACATACTTCATTCTGAAAATAGCCGATCTACAATCTCAAAACTTTTCAGATAGCAACGTGTTTCTGAGCTTGTAGATCGGCTGCTTTCACTGGTTCAATTTTATCTTCAACAGACAACCTTAGCCTGGACAAAGCTATAGCACTATAGGTAGTGTTGCAGCCTGTCAATCCGAAGGTTGAGAGTTCGATTCCTGTTAATGGCAATAGGTTGAGATGTCCAATCAATCCATTCTGCTTCCATCTCTCTCTTCAATCTATTATGTTTCCATGTCTCTCTCTCTCTTCAATCTATTCTGTTTCCATGTCTCTCTCTCTCTCTCTCTCTCTCTTCAATCTATTCCGTTTCCATGTCTCCCTCTTCAATCTATTCCGTTTCCATGTCTCTCTCTCTCTCTCTCTCTCTCTCTCTCTCTCTCTCTCTCTCTCTCTCTCTCTCTCTCTCTCTCTCTCTCTCTCTCTCTCTCTCTCTCTCTCTCTCTCTCTCTCTCTCTCTCTCTCTCTCTCTCTCTCTCTTTTGAGGGGCGGCCATAGCTGAGTGGTTAGTGAGCCAGCCTAGGGAGCCAGAGGCCCTAGTTGCCTCAGGTACGATTCCAGGCCAGGCCAGCAAATGAAAATTGTCCCTGAGCAAGACTCTTAACCCCTAATTGCTCACAGGCCCTCATTGGAAACAAGACCGCAAGGACTTTCATGAACGGACCTGTTAAAGGAATTATCCTTATCTCTTCAATCTATTCCGTTTCCATGTCTCTCTCTCTCCGATCTACAATCTCACAACTTTTCAGATAGCAACGTGTTTCTGAGCTTGTAGGTCGGCTGCTTTCACTGGTTCACTTTTATCTTCAACAGACAACCTCAATCTGTACAAAGCCATAGCACTATAGGTAGTGTTGCAGCCTGTCAATCCGAAGGTTGAGGGTTAGATTCCTGTTAATGGCAATAGGTTGAGATCTCCATTCAATCCGTTCTGCTTCCATCTCTCTCTGTCTTCAGTCTATTATGTTTCCATGTCTCTCTCTCTCTTCAATCTATTCCGTTTCCATGTATCTCTCGCTCTCTCTCTCTCTCTTCAATCTATTCCGTTTCCATGTCTCTCTCTCTCTCTTCAATCTATTCCGTTTCCAAGTCTCTCTCTCTCTTTCTCTTCAATCTATTCAGTTTCTCTCTTTCTCTCTTTCTCTTCAATCTATTCCGTTTCTCTCTCTCTCTCTCTCTCTCTCTCTCTCTCTCTTCAATCTATTCCGATTCTCTCTCTCTCTCTCTTTCTCTTCAATCTATTCCGTTTCTCTCTCTCTCTCTCTCTTTCTCTTCAATCTATTCCGTTTCTCTCTCTCTCTTTCTCTTCAATCTATTCAGTTTCTCTCTCTCTCTCTCTCTCTCTCTCTTTCTCTTCAATCTATTCCGTTTATCTCTCTCTCTCTTCAATCTATTCCGTCTCTCTCTCTCTCTTCAATATATTCCGTCTCTCTCTCTCTCTCTCTCTCTCTCTCTCTCTCTCTCTCTCTCTCTCTCTCTCTCTCTCTCTCTCTTCTTTCTTTCTTTCTTTCTTTCTTTCTTTCTTTCTTTCTTTCTTTCTTTCTTTCTCTCTCTCTCTCTCTCTCTCTCTCTCTCTCTCTCTCTCTCTCTCTCTCTCTCTCTCTCTCTCTCTCTTTCTCATAATTATGTTCTTTTAGAAAGTGAGCAACAGCAACAGTCCACCTGGCCTATTCCAATGGATTGGATCTACCCACCTCACCTGCTGTCATTCCCTCTCAATCCATAATCACACCTGCCCTCACTCACTCCTCATTAGTCTCTCTCTCTCTCTCTCTCTCTCTCTCTCTCTCTCTCTCTCTCTCTCTCTCTCTCTCTCTCTCTCTCTCTCTCTCTCTCTCTCTCTCTCTCATGAATGACAGGCACGGCAGCGGGGTATAACGTGGGCGGCGCTCGCTCAATGACATGAAAAAAGTCAGTGGACAGCACCTGATGCTGAAATAGCAAACAAGCAGTAGTATGGTATGAAATAAAAACACAGTTCAGTAAATCATTCAAACTGTATCTTTACTAATAGAAACAGAAATGTGACAGAACAGGAATGTGAACATGGAATTAATCCGACTTAAAATCGGACCAAAATAAAAGCTGAAGTGCTTGATCTCAGAAGCTCCTGAAACGACACGAGCAGGAGCGCTACATTAGAAGAATTACAATGCGCCATTTATTAACTAAATTAAAAATAGGAAAAGGCTATTGAATAACAGGTTTAGGTAGCCTACTCACTTAGTGTGAAAACTGGCACCTCCCGTTGGTCACTATTCGCTTGATATCTGGTGATATGGACGTCACTTTAATCCGCAGGCAGTTCTCAAGGTTTTTGTGTGTCAATCGATTCCTCTCGTGGGTCTTAATCGCATTCATATAAGAAAAGGCAGTCTCGCATACATAGGTGGAAGGGAACATTGTGAGCACATAAAATGCGAGTCTCTTGATGTTACTGTACTCTTCTGAGCATGCCACCCAAAAGACACTCATGGACTCTGCACTCTTGAGTGCATCGCTGACCATGGAGGTTGCTTGGAAGTCAATTAACTCCATTTCCAATGCAGCCGCATCTAGCGAGGGGATAATTTATTTCGTCTGGGAGGAGAAGTCTCCACCTGGTTTCACTGTGAGAGGGTCACGTACAAAGGAAATTTGTTATTTTGGGATAGAGTGGTCATCAAACCTAAACGTGAAGTTGGCTCGTGGCTGCTTGATGAAGTCAATCATCAGCTCTGTCACATGTCCCGATCCATGTTTTTTTAGTGCACTGAAATGTAGGAGCCTGCCAGTCGATATAGTCAGTGGATATTAGCAGAACATTTTCCAATCATGGAATACATTCCTTACCAAACAAGATCTTCACCAATGTGTTTGTAAAGGTGTCTAGTAACACATCTCACAAAGACTGAAATGCAGTTTCCCTAGGAGAATTTTTGACAGCTGCTGAAAGTTGGGGTACCCACCATTTCCCTGCATTTCCATGCAGGAAAAAAAAATCTAATTTTAATTCTGTTTTAAGTAGCATGTGAGGGGTCAAACAAGGGTGTTTTTATGATTCTGGATCCATTGCAAGCATTTGTTTTGCACCAAAACCACTCCTTGGGCTAAAAACAGCCCAATCTCAATGGGCTTTTTACACAAAAAGTATACCTGGAAAAGGATGGCTATGGCAATTTTTAGCCCAAGGAGTGGTTTTGGTGCAAAACAAATGCTTGCAACTTGCAAAGTTTTTTTTGGTAAGGAATTTATTCCAAGATTTTTTTAATATCCCCTGACTAATATGTCTGTCTCTAACAACTCCAGCTTCCTCGTGAATGACTCGAGCTTTTCAACCATGTCCACTATGATTTTCTCTCTCCCCTGTAGCTGGAGGTTAAGCTGGTTTAGGTGGCCAAATATATCAGATAAGAAAGCTACATTGGACATGAACTTTACGTCTCCCAGAAGGGCAAGGTGGTCAGCTGCTGCTTTAGTCTTGCTCATTTTAATTTTAAGGAACGCCTTGACCTCATCTATTAGTCCACAGAAGCGTCCCAATGCTTTGCCTTTGCTCAACCAGCGCACGCCATTGTGTAGCAGCAGATCATCGTAGGTAGCATCTTCTGACTCAGCCACAAGTTGTCGGAAAAGCCGATGCTGGGTGCTTGACGTACCCCTGATAAAGTTAATGACTCGCATCATTTTATCCATAACACTCTTTAGCTCGCCACTGAGCCTGGCACAAAGGGCACTTTGGTGGATGAGGTTTGGTGGATGAGGCAATGCAGCCCATGCATTTGGGGGGCGAGTTCCTTCAACCTGCTAACTAGACCCCTGTGCTTTCCCACCATAGCCCCGTCTGTCACGATTAAATTAACCCTCTCAAATGACAAAGAATGCAGCCTTAACAACTCTTCCAGTTTTGTAAATATAACGTCTGCAGTGGTGTGCCCTTCTAATGGGATAAGAGACAGCAGCTCTTCCTTGAGAACTTTTCCATCAAAATATCTAACATAAACGCACAACTGGGCTACATCTGTGTTGTCAGTGCTCTCATCTATTGCCATGGAAAAGTAATTTGCATTACGGAGACCGTCGATAATTACACCCCGCACCGCGTCCGACAGTGCCTCGACACGGCGGGTGGCGGACCTAGCAGACAGGGACAGCTGTTTGACTGACGCAATGATACCATCAGTAGACTTGTCGGCAGCAAGTTCCTCCAAAACTGTCACCATCATCTCCTTGAAAACCTCTGCATCTGTGAAGGGCTTGTTGTGCTTTGCGAGCACCCAGGACGCCTTTAGAGCAGCACTTGTCACTTTCTGTTGCGATGTGAGGCCTCGCACCAGGATACTGTTGCTGCGTGCATAAGATGCTTTCAGTCTTTCAATTTCTTTCTTTCGTGCCTCTGATTTTGGTGGGAAATTCACTTTGAAGGTGGGATGCTCCGTATCGTGGTGCTGTCTAATGTTATATTCTTTGCAAACAGACACTGGTCTGTTGCAGATCAGACACATGGGATTTGCATTAGTGAAACCAGGTAAGATGAACACATACCGATCTGTCTACTCCTCTCTTGCACTCTGTTTTCACTGTCAACTTTCCTCTTCAAACTTTTTGATAGCGCCATTGTTGTTGTCTGTATCTCGCTCACTAGCAGCAGCTGAAATGTTTTCTGCAATCAAGCAACAGACTGAACAAATAACAGCGAGCGCCCCCAATGCAAAAGCCTAATAGTATTTTTTATTTAGTTAATAAATGGTGCATTGTAATTATTATACCTGTAGCGCTCGTTTCAAGAGCCTCTGAAATCAAGCACTCCATGATCAAGTGGATTCAGCTTTTATCATTTTGCGATAAATTAGGCTATTTGTCACTTTGTGCATTTAAACATAAAATAAAACGTTAGAGTGCTTGTGTCCCCTACTCCCCTGCCTACAGTGCTGTCAGTAGGCTATCTTATATATATTTTTTTATTACAGTAAAATATGAATTTATTATAACTGTACATAATATGAATCCGTTCCAATCCAAGACTCCGGTGTATTGTATAAATGTTGAAGTATGCAACACAATAAACAGCTGTTTTGTTTTTGAACTGGTTGTTAAACACACTAACAGGAGAGACTCAAGAATAAAAAAACATTGTATAACTTGCATTTCTACAGTGCAAGTTATACAATTCTACAACTTCATTACAAATTGCATTTGGAAGCATACAATATTTTCTTCACTTTATTAGATTGCACAGTAGAGATCTTTGAAACAGAATCAGCAACAGCAGAGCTTCCATCCCTCGGTACTTTGAGAAGCAGTGAGAGTGAAGGAAAAGTCCCCAAGTCTTTTCCTTTCTTCGAACCACCAGTCTGTCTCCTTCCTCCTGATACATGTCCAAGACTATGGATTGATCGGCACGAATCTGTGTATACTGGACAGAGGACGATTCCTGGTGTCAGGGACTCTCTGTGAAGACTCCATTGCTCCTCCAATGCAATGGTAGGCTATCTTTGAGTTAACTTTCAAGAATACAAGTTTGGCCAGAGTCTGAGGCTTCAAACGCATGCGGTGGTTTCTAGACAACAGACCAGCGGCTGAAAACACCCTTTCTGCGCTGGCAGAGCCACTGGGAATACTGAACACTCTGCGGGCTACTTTAGTCAGGCATGGAAAGGCCGTGGAGTTTGTTTTCCAAAAGGCAAGGACATCTTCATCTGGGTTAGATCTTGGGGCGGAGAGGTAGCTTTCAACTTCACTTTTCACGTCTCCTGCAGCGTTCTTCTCTGAGAAATACGACCCGAACATGCGAGCTCTCTTGATTACATCAGGTGCGGGTGCGGGATCAGGAGATGTGGTGGAAGTACTGGCTGATTCGGCGGTGCCGTGATGACCTGCTCTGCTCATTTCCTCCGCTTCTTTGATGAGGAGGTCACGAATGTCTCCAAGTTTGTTGCAAACCAAATCATCTCGGATTATCCACTCTGTTTTAAAACGAGGATCTAATACTGATGCTAAGACGATGTGTTTATCATCATAGTACATTCTGTAGCGGGTTGACACATTATTGGCCAGTGTTTCTGCAAACGAAGCAATACCTATTCGAAGGGCAGCGTTGGAATTGATGAGCAGGGATTTGAGCTTGTTGACAGCGGGGAGAATCATCCCTAAATTCACAAGCTCCCGTTGCATTTTGTCTGTGAGGTCAGCCAGCGGTGACAATACTTCGACAAGGTGAGTAAGCCGACGCACGTCATTTAGGGTCAGGGTTGGAACTTTAGTCTTAAGCTTGCTTTGCTATAATGGATCTTTTTCGAACAATTTAAGGACAGACTCGATCATGCGTAACTGGCTGTTCCATCGCGTCGGGCAAGCAGTAGTGGGTCGTACACCGACATTCCTCCGTGTTCAGACAACTCTTGCGCACACTTTTCACCAGCCTCCCAACTTTATTTAACAGGCGATTGATATCATCATGCTCGTTAATAGCGTCTTTGATAGCTAACTGGAGCAGATGAATTGGGCATCGCAGGTGTAAACTTGATACGGTGAAGTACTGGTTTATCATATTCTCTACATTGTTGGTAACCTCGTCCACTTGGTTCTGTGAGAGCGCAGGTAGTTCCACAATGTCATCCTCTTCTTCCTCCTGTCCATCGGGCGTGGGTGTGGCGACCACTTCATCATCCTCCTTCTCCTCCTCTTCAACGTCAGTGGCAGTGAGGATATTAAATGCCTCAATCATGTTGCTGGCACTGTCAGTCACAACCTAATCTCTCTGTCTGCTGCTGCTGCGCCTCTTTATCTATAAAACAAATGCATGCTTTTTAGGTCTACACATTATAAGCTGGCCTTTGCAAATTACCTATTTCAAAACGGCTAATAATGACAACAAACCTTTTGATCTCCTCTCAGTATGTTGGCGAAGTAGGTCCTCATGTTTCCTAGCGAGTTCCTACCTAGTCTTTTCAGATTCCAATTTGAATCTTTGCTGCATGTAATCATATCGCCACATTCCGTCTCGTCGTCACAATCTTCTGTTTCTTTAACACGAATAGTACATTTGTACGTTTTGTTAGTTACTTTTTTGTAATACTTGGCAAACTCCATGTTTGTTTTTGTTGTGAGATTTTCCTTTAAACGCAATAGTGTTAGTGAAGTGAGTGAAGCTCAGCTCAGCTGTAAACAAAGCACAGGTGCATTGTGGACCAGTCTACTGGGGCCGAGCATGCCCAAACATGTTCTTTATTGGCGATTTGGCACGCAGTGAGCGGCAGCGGAGCGGAGGACGGTAGCGCTCCGAAAATCGCTCTGACCCATTTTAAAACCAGCTCCACGCTCGAGTCCAAATCCCGCCGCTCCGCTCACATGCTCTGGTCGGTCAAACACTTTAGTCTGAAACAAGACATCTTGGAAACTGCTAACTGGATTGCCATTGGACTTGCTGTGAACCTTCATGCTTCCCAGTAGATACAGATTTTGTGACCCATGGCTTTCTCCAATAACACCACCTTTAGACCAAGTATTCCAGCTGCACACAAGATATTTCTAAATCGAGTGTTATTAGTGCACTTGCTTTGCACTATTTTTTTTTTTTGTAATACAAAAAGTTATTTACTGAATCAATATTGATTGACCAAGTCTTCTCTTCCCTTAAGGTGGACATACACTACGAGATAATCGGGCTAAAAAACAACCCTCACGAGTATCGGGGGGCGTGTCTACCCCAGCCTAGATCGGGGGCGAAACTCGGGCATAAACATCGTCTAGTGTGAGGGTTCAAAGATCCAATCTGAACCCTCCCGAGTTGCTCACAAGACGATCGGGGCCACTCCGATCACTTTCAAAATAGTTTGATATTTCGAGTGAAAACCCCTCCCCTCGGGTGAACCCCCCCTCCCCCCTTTTTTGTCATCGTCAAAATCATTTTCAAAAATGTTTGATATTTATCTGGATCGCTACTGTATGGAACACCTGGCGCGGGTCGGACCGAGAGAAATACTGCCGCTGTTCCAAAACCGCAATGCCACACACACACACACACACACACACACACACACACACACACACACACACACACACACACACACACACACACACACACACACATTGTTTATGTAGGATGGACAATCATGTGCAGCTGCGGATCCATGTTTTATATTAAAATACATTATTTTGATAATGATTTTATTATTTTCATTTTAAAATATGGACTGACAGTCCTATAGCTATAATGTCCATAGAGAATATATCCCCACCTGAAAGATGCTTATTAAACTTTATAACTTGCCTGGTACCATGCATGCTTCATCTTGCCGTCTAAAATTATATTCCTTGGCTTGAAAACAGCCAAAACGTGTGTAGCCGATGAAACACAACGGCTTTGCATTGATGACACCAGGTATAAGAAACTCATGAGCGCACTGGCCAATACAAACTAATAGGTGAGTGCGCTCTGGTGCGCAATTTCCGAACGCACTGCTGCTGTCCAATGTGTCCATATCCATCTTTAAATGCCCTGTTTTCAGCACTGTCACATATCTTTTACACATATCTTTTATACTCTTTATACCAGGGGTCTTCAACGTTTTCAGGCCAAGGACCCCCTAGCTGAGAGAGAGACGAAGCAGGGACCCCCTCTATATTATAAAATTGTGTTTCAGATTAATTTTTTTTGTTTACTTGGTCTGCTCTTTTTTCCCTCTACACCTATATATCTCTTTGCCAAAAATAGCCGATCTACACAACGCCTCGCAGCGCAAGGCATTGTGAGCTTGTAGATCTGCTATTTTTGGCTAAAGTTCTCCTCAGAAAAGGGATGCCAGGGTTCAAGTGGTTAAGGTAAATAAAATAAAAAGATAACATACAAAGATTTGGCGGACCCCCTGTAGTAACTCTGAGGACCCCCTAGGGGTCCCGGACCCCCTGTTGAAGACCCCTGCTTTATACTTTTAGATAGTGTCATTTCTCTTGTTAACTAGCAGATTAATGTTTAGCGATCTCAAGCAGTCTGTCTCTCTCAAGTAGCAGCTGCAATCCATCCAGTAACGAGCAATTTATGCTTCGACGTACAACGGTCAGTGCATGGTGGGAAAAGTACTCAGATATTTTACCTAAGTAAAAGTATCAATACTCGGTTACAAATAAAAGTCCGGAATTCAACATTTAGTAAAAGCACAAAAGTATTAGTATCAAAATGTACTTAAAGTACCAAAAGTAAAAGTACTCATGTTTGAAAATAGCAGATCTACAAGCTCACAATGTGTTGCGATGCAATGCATTGTGAGCTTGTAGATCGGCTATTTTCAAATAGCCTATGTAGGCCTATAAAATAGGGCTAAAGTGGTTCATGTATGTTTTATAATATAATAATTGATAATAGCCAAGTAACTAAAGTTTTCAAATGATTGTAGTGGAGTAAAAGTACAATATTTGCAGTTGGGGTGTAGAAGTAATAACTTGGCAATACTCCAGTAAAGTAAAAATACCTAAAAATTGTACTTAAGTGCAGTACTTGAGTACATGTACTTTGTTACTTTATGACAACGGTGTTGCGCCCCGAATATATTCAATCTGCGCTGCAGTGTGAGCTTGTGGATTTGCAAAGCGATCCTGATGAATCATGCTTAATAATGTTAATGTGACGTTGTAGCCTACGTCTGGCATTGCGGGGTATAATGAGAATAAAAGTAAAATCATTCAAATTATTGAATGATTATAATGAGGACGGTAGCCTCGGTAGGCTTTGCTACATGGTCAGTCTTGGAGGGGGGGGGGGGGACCGCTCGTTTACGGTTTAGCCACCTAATAGCTTACATTTTGATTCATTCTCTGTGAGAGTATCACAAATGTGTGCCAAATATAAGGCGTTCTGTCTTGACTCTTGGAGTTCCAGTACATTTGTTAACTATCCATTTCTTAAATTAGCCTTTCATTATGTTCTGGCCCGCCATCTAATGCTTTAGAAAAAAAAAATCATGTTGGTGCACCCTTCATAGTTCTTAAATCCATGAATTTTGCAAAATGTTGCAAGGGAAGTCTCTGTGCCAGCCAGGATTATTTTGTTCTTCGTCGCACAATGGTTTCGAGTGGTTAACATTATGCGATATTAGCTGTAGAATACAACTCTCGTAGACGTATTTATGATTCTGACGTTTTCAATCTACGAGAGTTGTAGGGTTCACCCCCATGGACACATGGACTTTCTGCACTATGCCCCGTAGACACTCCAAACATGTACAAATTGAAAATAAAGGTGCTTACCCCCACGCAGCAAATGTTAACTATCGCTACGGGGTAGTAGTTTAATGTAATAATCCATATCTTTCAATAAAGAAGTGTTTAATGCCGTCTGTGGCTGATTCTGTCGGAAGTTCCCAATGGGCGGTAGTGACGCGTCCATCTGGTGAAACCCGGAATTACACTCAATGTAAACAGGAAGTAAGCGAGGGTGAAAAATGGCATTCGGCCATAGACGGCATTAAAACACTTCTTTATTGAAAAAAAAAATTGAAATACGTCTACGAGAGTTGTATTCTACAGCTAATGCGATATACAAGACCACAAGTAGCCTACCGCGAATGAGACGCGTTGTGAGCTTGTAGATCTGCTCTGATGCGGTGCACTGTGTGTGTGTGTGTGTGTGTGTGTGTGTGTGTGTGCGCGCGCGTGTGCGTGTGCTTGTGTGCTTGTGTGTGTGTGTGTGTGTGTGTGTGTGTGTGTGTGTGTGTGTGTGTGTGCGCGCGCGCGCTGCGCTGCTCAGGAGCGCAGCTGGCTGTCGGAGAAAAACACTGAATTGACATATGAAAATGTACGGATTGTAATGTTGTGTAACTTTATTTAATATCAAAATAATATAGGCTACTGATATAATATCTTATATAATTATAATTATTAATAATTCATAATTTATATTTTTTTAAATATATTTTTCTATTTATTATTGCTGTTCGGGCAAGCCCGAGAATCTGGATAGAATCTTGTAATGTGAGATGCCCCCGATGTTTTTAATCGTGTAGTGTGTGCATGTTAAGATAATCTGATAAGATAATCTTGAAAGATTATCTTGTAGTGTGTGATGATACCCGATTTAAAAATCGTTAATATTAAGATTATCTCGTAGTGTATGTCCACCTTTAGTGTCTGTTGGTGTTAAAGTTGACCTCATACATCCTGAATTAATGGTATCTAAATTCCTTCATTCCAGATCAGTCTATGGAGTCCAGACTGCAGGTGAAGATGAACTCTCCAGACACAGCCAGGTCTGTTTTCTAATAACAGGAGGAACCTGGAGACCACCAGGACCTCGGTAAGTTTCATGATATTTATGTTTATTTGCTTTATTCTGTTCCTCCTCTTTCAGTTCTAATGTAAAACTGGAGATTAATATAGAGGATGGTTTTTTGTCCCTCCTAAAAAAAAAGACATGCACAGACAGACGTGGCTATATTTCAAAGCCAAACTGTTTTTTTTTGTAATGAAGGCTCAAAACTTAAAGGCTGATTAATGTATGAAGCTGGCTCTTATGACATTGTCTAGTCTCAAAGTACACAAGAGAATTCACACCGGAGAGAAGCCTTACTACTGTGACCAGTGTGGGAAGTATTTTCCTCATAATAAACACATAAAAACTCATCGGTGCATCCATACTAGAGAGAGACCTCACTACTGTGACCCATCCAGGACCATCTCTGTTAAACAGAAGGAACCCGAATACCAGCAGGACCTCAGTAAGTTTCATTCTCAATATTAGTTTTCTATCAATTCCAAGTTTCTAGAAGAACCAAGGCTCAGTGTTTACTTATTTTCTTCCTTGCCTGGCCAGCTAACTTGACTGGATGTTGAGGTTGAGACACATTTATCACTATATTAAAAAAAAGAAAAGTATACATGGTTTTGAGTACAGACACAAACTCCTCCTACTTTCTTATATGCAGCTCTAGACTGTACGTATAACTGCACCTCCCCTTGGAGCTCCGATTTTTAAATGCAAACATATATTGTATAGTTTGTTTATTAGGCATGGCTCACATTTGATTTTCTCTTCAATGTTCTACTCTGTGTTCAGGGTCTGACAATAAGGCATGCCAGAAAGCCCAGGGTAAAAACAAAAAAAATGATGACGTCTGTTTTTTATCTCAGATACCTGTCCTGCCCTGTCCTCAGTTAAACCAAGACAGTGCTGCTGCGATCAATGTGGAAAAAGCTTCACTTCAGTTTATCATCTCAAAGTACATCAGCTGATTCACACCGGAGAAAAACCTTACTGCTGTAACCAGTGTGGGAAACGTTTCACTGTAAAGTCCATCCTTGTGCCACACAAGAAGATTCACACAGGAGATAAGCTTTACAGCTGTGACCAGTGTGGTAGAAAATTATGTAGAATGGATTCTCTCAAAGTACACCAGAGAAAGCACACAGGAGAGAAGCCTTACTCCTGTCACCAGTGTGGGAAAAAGTTACGTCAAAAGTCTGAACTTGTAAAACACAAGAAGATTCACACTGGAGAGAAGCCTTACAACTGTGACCAGTGTGGTGAAAAGTTCAGTAGAATGAATTCTCTCAAAATACACCAGAGAATGCACACTGGAGAGAAGCCGTACTCCTGTGACCAATGTGGGAAAAAGTTTACTCGAAAGGAAAGTCTAAACACACACCAGAGAATTCACACTGGAGAGAAGCCTTACTACTGTGACCAGTGTGGGAAAAAGTTCACTACAATGTCTAATCTTAAAGCACACCGTAGAATTCACACTGGTGAGAAACCTTATTCTTGTGAACAGTGTGGGAAACATTTCCGTCGGTTGTCTCACCTCGTACAACAGATACAACACACTGGAGTGCGGTCATTCAGTTGTGACCAGTGTGGGAAAAGTTTCAGTCAAAAGTCTGACCTTGTAAAACACAAGAAGATTCACACTGGAGAGAAGCCTTACAACTGTGACCAGTGTGGTGAAAAGTTCAGTAGAATGGATTCTCTCAAAATACACCAGAGAATGCACACTGGAGAGAAGAAGCCTTACAGCTGTGACCAGTGTGGGAAGAAGTTCACTACATTGTCTATTCTCAAAGAACACCGTAGCATTCACACTGGAGAGAAGCCGTACTGCTGTGACCACTGTGGGAAAAAGTTCACTACATTGTCTAGTCTCAAAGAACACCGTAGAATTCACACTGGAGAGAAGCCGTACTGCTGTGACCACTGTGGGGAAAAGTTCACTACATTGTCTAGTCTCAAAGTACACAAGAGAATTCACACCGGAGAGAAGCCTTACTACTGTGACCAGTGTGGGAAGTATTTTCCTCAGAATAAACACATACAAACTCATCGGTGCATCCATACTGGAGAGAGACCTCACTACTGTGACCCATCCAGGACCATCTCTGTTAAACAGAAGGAACCTGAATACCAGCAGGACCTCAGTAAGTTTCATTCTCAATATTAGTTTTCTATCAATTCCAAGTTTCTAGAAGAACCAAGGCTCAGTGTTTACTTATTTTCTTCCTTGCCTGGCCAGCTAACTTGACTGGATGTTGAGGTTGAGACACATTTATCACTGTATTAAAAAAAATAAAAGTATACATGGTTTTGAGTACAGACACACACTCATCCTACTTTCTTATATGCAGCTCTAGACTGTACGTATAACTGCACCTCCCCTTGGAGCTCCGATTTTTAAGTGTAAACATATATTGTATAGTTTGTTTATTAGGCATGGCTCACATTTGATTTTCTCTTCAATGTTCTACTCTGTGTTCAGGGTCTGACAATAAGGCATGCCAGAAAGCCCAGGGTAAAAACAAAAAACAGGGAAGTGAAACCTGCATAGACCTGACCGGTCAGGCAACTACCAATTGGAATGCGTGTTAGTTTTTGATTTGTCTCATCTTTCTAGCCTTTTAAAGGTACAGAACTGCACCACTGCTACCAGTGGAAAGTGAGTCTGGAGCCCAGTCTGATCTGAAATGACTACTGGTTGAGTTGATCGGTTCACTCTAAACCCAATTCTCATCTACAATTAAAGGTAGGGTAAGTGATATTTTTTGTTTAAAACATTTTATTTAGTTAAAAAGGTTAAAGTACTATATTCTGATAGTAATCATTGCTACAGAGTGTTTGTTCGGTCACAGAGGTCTCTCCAGCTCTTTAGTAAACAGAATATAGTATATTTTCAGGTAGGTGACAACATTTAAGCCAATCAGGAGAGAGCACTGCATTTTCTGAGAATGACCTGGGAGACTCCTTTTACTGAACAAACACTCTATAGCAATGAGTACTATTAGAATATAGAGCTATTTAACACTTTTTTTAAACCAAAGTAAATCACTTACCCTACCTTTTAAATAAAATAATAAATATCGTTTTTTTTAATAGAAACTCATGTTCTGTAGTGTTTTACAGACGATCAGCAGGCAATGGAGTTGTGAAGTATATTGTGAGAAATCAATGTGCCACGCCACTGGCAACAGTACCCCCTAGGCAGGGCAAGTAGAAATGTAGATTGGGCAAGTATATTGGAGAAGTACTTGACCTGTAGGGCAAGTATGAAAAAACCTTAACATCGGACCCTGGTGTCAGTTTCATGCATGTTAACGTGTCCTGTCTTTGCCATTACATTTGTTCAACTCTCTCACAGGCTCCGATAAGCAGCTTGGAGTCATCTGATGTGTGATGTCCAATCACCAGGATCATCTGGACATCAAGGAGGAAGAACCTCTAACTCTAAAAAGAGAGACTGTTAGGCATTCATTTAGATATATATATAAGTTTAGGCAATAGGTTAGAGTTGGTTATATTGATATTTAAGTTTAGGCATTAGGTTAGAGTTGGTTATATTGATATTTAAGTTTAGGCATTAGGTTAGAGTTGGTTATATTGATATTTAAGTTTAGGCATTAGGTTAGAGTTGGTTGTTTAAATATTAGGTTAGAGATAACCCTAACCCTAGAAATGGTTAAGTTGGGGTGAAGGTTTAATTGATTGATTTAAATCAACCCCTCAATCATCCCTCCAATAGCAGATCTAAAACCACAGTGCTTCATGATGTGACGTGTTGTGAGCTTGAATAGCTCTATTTCCACTATTTAAAAATGCATAATGAAAGTATTTGCCTAACATTATTCAGTATGCTGTATTTTGGCAATCATACATTGTTTTTGATTATTGGTAGACTTCTGTCATTTGAAGTAATTTCTTTGTATATTGAAGTTGTATATCATATCTGCCCTGTGCATTTTTGTTTACAAAGCCTAAAAAGCAAATATTATTTATATTTTTCACCATTAAATCCTTGAGGCTTAGTTAATTAGCAATGGAAATTTGTCATCCGGGGAATTGTGTTGAAATGAACAGAGTTGGTGCTCAATAAAAAAAATCAACTGTCATTCATGTATCATGATCTTTTCATTGTTTCTTGATTGAAAGTTTGTTTGTTTGAAAGACACAAGAAAGTTGTGAGGAAGGAAACAGATTTTATTCCCCTTAACTCATTCACTGCCATAGGACAACTTTGACAACTTTTTCCATAGGACAACTTTGACAACTTTTTCCAAAGGCCCAGACTGCCAAGGACGACTTTGACGACTTTTTGGATTTTTTTTTTTGTGTTTTTGTGCAGTGTTGATTTTGACAGCAATTTATTTTATTTTATATATTTTTGGATTTTTTTTGTAATTATTATTATATATTTTTTAAAATTTTGCACAAAGAACCAGGAGATAACGTGATCCAAAGAGAGGATGAGGGGTAGAGGGTGTTGGAGGCAGTCAGTGGCGATCTGTGGCGAGACCAGCTCACTGCGGAGCAGTGTTGATTTTGACAGCAATTTATTTTTTAGTTTTAGTCATAGTCTTTTGAATAAAATTACATTTAGTTTTAGTCATATTTTAGTCATCTAATTTGTTTTAGATTTTGTCTAGTTTTAGTCGACCAAATATCATAAGATTACAGTTGACTGAATCTACAGTTGATTTAGTCGACTAAAATGAATTTTGGCGGTGCCTTGATGGCTGATTTTACACTTGGTTGCATGCTGAAAATAGCCGATCGACGCGTTGTGAGCTTGTAGATCTGCTATTTTCAGAGCGCAACATCTGAGCGCAACTAAACATAAAATTACTTGTCTTTTAGTTCTACTGGATCTCTTCTCCACTCGTCCCTCACTTTTTAGTCTAGCTTGTATTTGTTGATGAAATTGTCAATATATTTATTCTTAGTTTTGGTCATTTTTAGCTTAGTTTTTATTCACTTTTCGTCAGTGGAAAAAGGTAGTTGACGAACATTGGTATCAAAATATACTTAAATTACCAAAAATAAAGGTACTCATTATGCAGAATGGCCCTTTTCACAAGGTATCGTATGTATAAAATGCATTAACATCTTTTGAGAATAGATCTACAAGCTCACAACAAGTTGCATCGCGACGCGTTGTGAGCTTGTAGATTCGCTATCTTCAAATAGCACAAAGTTTAAATTTGGCTGAAGTGTTTAATGTATGTTTGTAATAATAATTCAAATCTACAAAGTAATTAGTAACTAAAGCTTTCAAATAATTGTAGTGGAGTAAAAAAGTACAATATTTGCCTCTGAGATGTAGTGGAGTAAAAGTATTGAAAATTGTAAATACTCCAGTAAAGTAAATTTATTAGAATGTGTTGTATAATAATTTACCTTAGGAATTTGTTTTACCGTATTTCCTCTACTCTAATAGTAACCTCTATTCAATTAAAAACCAGGGCCCTCTGGGGCGCCCGCTGGCCTAGCGGTCCAGGCGCATACCACATCGGCTAGTAATCCAGCTTGACAGCGTGTCGCGCGTTCGACTCCTGATCCCGACGACCTTTGCTGTATGTCACCCCCCATCTCTCTCCCCATTTCCTGTCAGTCTACAATCCTATCAATAAAGGCAGAAAAAGGCCCAAAAATATCTTTACAAAAAAACGGGCCTCTATTAATGACCGGGGGCGTTATTGAAAAAAGCAAATACAAGCGGGTCTTCTAATAGAAGCCTATTTTTTCCCTCCTTTTTTTTTAAGTCTCAAGAGGTCGCTGTTTACTAAGATACACATAGAGTTATATTAAGATGTGTGACCCGCCCTACGTCCTTATAGACGTAGACAGGTTTCTTGTTTACAAACATTGAGACGCACAGCCCAAACCTGTTAATCTAGATGTAAAGGGTGGATAGGGTGGATTTTTTTACGTCACCTGTTATTTCTTAATCCTTGAAGGGTGTATTTTAAGATTCTGCCAGGTAACAGGCTGAAAAAATGTCCCATGGGGTTAATTTTTAACCCTTTGTTACACATATTCTACCCAAATCCGAAAATGGGGAAAAAAAGAAAACAGAATAACTATTGAAATAAACAACCTACAGGGACAAATGAACACGTTTCCATACAATTAGGACCCAAGGCATTCATTAGAATTGTTATTATTAAGATTCAAGCACATCTTGACTCTATTTCGGGTCAAAAACTGCACAAAAATAGCTGAAAATGTTCGAATCACATCTATATTTATCTTTTTACTAAATAAGGTGGATTTGTCCTTGCCAACAGTTTTTTCTTGATCCTTGAAGGGTGTATTGTAAGATTATGCCAGGTAACAGGCTGAACAAATGTCCCATGGGGTTCATTTTTAACTCTTTGTTACACATATCCCTACCCAAATCCGAAAAAAAAAGAAAGAACAGAATAACTATTGAAATAAATAACCTACAGGGACAAATTAACACATTTTCCAGACAATTGGGACCCAAGGAATTCATTAAAATTGTTATTATTAAGATTCTAGCACATCTTGAATATATTTTAGGGCAAAAATGGCTAATAGTACACTGGACAAGATAAATTAGGTTATTATTGGAAATAATAATCTGAACAAGATTCTCTATAAGCTGTTATGCATTATATTGATTGTGTAATCAAGGCCCAAACCTATTTAAAAATATAGAAAAATAGAAATTAGATGTCAGGACAAAAACTGCACAAAAAAAGAGAGCAATACAATTATATTACATCATTCAAGTTCTGACCTTTAATTTTACGAAATTAAGCAGTATGTGCCCTACTGCAACTAATCATCATCATCATCAATCATCATCATCATCATCATCATCACTAAAGAGGTCATCCAAGTCTATCTCCCCAATCTCCATCTCTTCATCCTCCTCTTCATACTGATACTCTCCATCCTCCTCATCCACGTTATAGTTGGAGGAATTTGCTTCTTTACCAAGAGCTTCTTGCTCTTCCTCTGCTTTCTGGGCCAGAAACTCCACAAGAGAAGGAGGGAGGATGGGTCCAATTGTCCAATTGACAGGCTCTAACACCCCCTCAACCATCGTCTTCTCCCAGCCCACTAGGATACAGCAGAGAAAGAAAGAGAACTACTACTGGAGTGCAGGAAGGTCAGCCTCAAGTTCAATGCCAAGAAAACAAAGGTACTGACAATACGGACAAAACCATTGCCACTGCAGATGGGACGGTGCTCGAGACTGGACCCTCACAGTGGAGTCAGGACTGCTGTATGGGGCCGAGACATGGACCCTCACAGTGAAGTCAGTACTGCTGTATGGGGCCGAGACATGGACCCTCACAGTGGAGTGAGGACTGCTGTATGGGGCTGAGACATGGACCCTCACGGTGAAGTCAGTACTGCTGTATGGGGCTGAGACATGGACCCTCACAGTGATGTCAGTACTGCTGTATGGGGCCGAGACATGGACCCTCACAGTGGAGTCAGGACTGCTGTATGGGGCTGTGACATGGACCCTCACAGTGGAGTCAGTACTGCTGTATGGAGCTGAGACATTGACCCTCACACTCAGCACTTAGCTAACAACACTGTAGATCTCAAGACCCTGATGTTAGATAGGAGAGTGTGGAGGGCAGCGATCCAGGAGTCCCGAGTTAGTGTTGGCTAGATCACACTCTCGCATCACATCGCACACTCATCATAGGGGTTGGGCCTCGTCGAAGATTGGTTGGTCTGCTCTCTTGTAGCAAGCCACTCTGAAGTTGGCATGCTGTATATGGGATAAGACAAACCTTGGGGGGGGGGGCAGGAGTTCCAGGTCTACTTGATCAGCACCCACCATTTTCTTCAGCATTTTAGTCTGCACAGCATTGACTGACTTCATACGAGCATGGTCATACATAATGCATGTGAAGGACTCCATCTCTTGTGAAGCTGGCATCTTTGGGAAAGTTGGGACCAGCTCTCTTGAAAGCCAGCTCTGGTAGCATCTACGGAGGTGTGAGCTTAAGGCTTCTCATCTTGGATGATCTTGAATCATGATACTCCCAGCACTGTTTACAACATTTGAGCCATGAACATTGGTTGTGATTCTGTGTCAGTTGGAAACAGCCCTGAACATTTCAGTTTTTTTGGGGGGGGAGGGGCAGTTTCTGTCCTGTAATAGAGTCTAGATGTGCTAGAATCTATATAATAAACAACATGCAGGGACAAATGAACATATTTTCCCCAGACAATTGTTATTTCAATAGTTGTGCTGTTCTCTCTTTTTTTCCATTTTCGGGTTTGGGTAGAATATGTCTATGAAAGGGTTAAAAAGGAACACCATGGGACATTATTTCAGCCTGGTCCCTGGTATAATCTTTAAATACACCCTTCAAGGATTAAGAAAAAACAGTTGGCAAGGACAAATAATTTAGTAAAAAGAGAAATATAGATGTGATCCGAACATTTTCAGCAATTTTTGTGCATATAGAGTCATGATGTGCTTGAATCTGAATAATAACCATTTTAATGAATTCCTTGGGTCCCAATTGTATGGAAACATGTGTTCATTTGTCCCTGGTTGTTTATTTCAATAGTTATTCTGTTTTCTCTTTTTTTTTCCATTTTCGGGTTTGGGTAGGATATGTGTAAGAAAGGGTTTAAAAGGAACACCATGGGACATTATTTCAGCCTGTTACTTGGCAGAATCTTAAATTACACCCTTCAAAGATCAAGACAAATTTGTTGGCAAGGAAAATTTCACTTAAGAATTTAGTAAAAAGAGAAATATAGATGTGATCCAAACATTTTCAGCTATTTTTCTGCAGTTTTTGACCCAACATAGAGTCAAGATGTGCTTGAATCTTAATGATAGAAATTTTAATGGATTCCCTGGGTCCTAATTGTATGGAAACATGTGTTAATTTGTTTGTTTTTTTTCGGATTTGGGTAGGATATGTGCAACAAAGGGTTAAAAATGAACCCCATGGGACATCTTTTCGGCCTGTTACCTGGCAGAATCTTAAAATACACCCTTCAAAGATGAAGAAAAAACAGGTGGCGTCAAAAAATCCACCCTATGCGCGTGGACCCCCCTTTCCATCTAGACTATGTTTTGTGGAGCGCTGATTTCTGTTCATTCAACGGACCTCCTCTTGTGTGTTGGCTGGTGCGACACTCCTAGCGAGACATACTCCACCCCACAACGGTATTGTGCGCCGAGAACAGCTGACATACAAGCTCACATTGCGTCGCGGATGCGACCAGTGTGAGCTTGTAGGTCTGCTGTTCTCGTCCTTTCTCAGCGCGCAACACGTTCGCACGGCGGAGCATAAAGTAGGTTTGGGATACAGCTGAGTGAGTGATCAAACAGTCAAGGAAAATAATACAAAACAAAGCGAAGGAAATCTACCCAACAGTGAGTGAGTAATGAAAAAGTTTAAATGACCAGTGACCACCTGTAACTGACACAAAATATTGATTTATTCATTCTGATCTGTTTGAAAAATAGAAATATAGGCCTCTCTGTTATACATGCCTCCTTTCAATAAAAGCCCGGTACCCACTACAGTTGAAACAAATACAAGCCCGGGTCACTATTAGAGGATTTACGGTAATATGTTTTCTATTCTTGCCTCTTTCTAAAAAAAAACATCCACAGTGACATGGCAACCGTCGATTGGGTCAGCCTTGCAAAACCCACCCGATGAACCATAGACATATAAAGGTAGACGCCTCCTCCGACTCTGGGGCGTCTGTATCGGGGCCGCCATATTAGAGGGGCTACCCTTCCTGACTCCTGGCCAATCACAGCGCGTCTTTTCCGAGACGTGGCAGAATCTAGTTGTATAAAAATACAACAGGATATTTTATTCAACTAGATTCTGACAAGTCCCGGAAAAGACGTGCCGTGATTGGCCAGGAGTCAGGAAGCGCGCCCCCTCTAATATGGCGGCCGCAATACAGGTCGCTCCAATGAACTGCAGCGGCCAATGACGTATCTAGGTTTCTATATCTCTGCGATGAACGATGCGGTGGAAAACACCCTCTGGAGAGAACCCCAGTTGATGCCCTGCTTGCTACAAACACCAGGGTCTTCATCTGTTGCACCCTGTTACGGCCAGCCATATTTTATTCAGCATTTGTATATTTACTTCTACTCCACTACATCTCAGAGGAAAATATTGTACTTTTAGTCCACTACAATTATATGAAAAGTATTTTAGTTACTAGTTACTTTGTAGATTTTGATTATTATTACAAAACACACTAACCACTTCAGCCCTATATATATTTAGCCCATTTGAAAATAGCAGATCTACAAGCTCACAATGCGTCGCTTGTGATCATCTGCTCAATGAGTACTTTTACTTTTGGTACTTTAAGTACATTTTGATATCGATACTTTTGCACTTTTACATTTTGAATTTCGGACTAGTACTTCTACATTATAGTGTTGATATTTTTACTTAAGTAAAACATTTGAGTACTTTTTCCACCACTGCTTGATTTTATATTTTGCATTTCCTGTGTTCTGAGGTGGGGACTTGGTGAGAGGTGGAGAGTAGGCCTTGATTACCAAATGGACTGACAGCTGTCTTCAAGTTGAACTGTTGATCACTGGAGACTGCCAGCTGCTGTGGGGAAGTGGTTCTCTCCACAGATTGGTCGGCTCTGATGAGCCTCATGACTCCTATGCAGTGGATTGGCTGGGGGCCACTGGCCACCTACTATAAAGCTCACTGACAAACTTTGTTAAACAGATATCTGTAAACTTTGGCAGGAGGGAGTTGGGTCCTCTGTCCTCCCATTTGCACCCAAACCAGTCCATACCTTAATTCACTTAGGCGTGGGAAGAGACGTGTTCGATAACCTCCCTATGAAAAAGCCTTGAGAGACCACTGTTAAGACCTTGATTCCTCAGTTGTGATTTTTTTAGCTTTTGAATTTGTGGTGTTAGGTTTTTGTTAGTTAGATTAGGGTTTCCTTTGTTTGTATATATCGTTTAATATTTTTGTAATTTCTACTTTTGTTTGTAATAAATATGTTCAGCTTTGAATTCCAATTGCCCTTTTCTATTGTCACATTACTTCCCCTAACCCTAGACTAGGGATCGTAGACTTGTAACACACGCCATCTGTTTCACCGGCCCCGGTTCAGAAGCTCTAAAAACACTGACAGGAACTCCCTGTTCAGCCCAGAAAAAGACTATCCCCTCATCATTAAAAATCCTGTCCAGGACCTTCCCACATTTTGTTAATAATTCAATTCAATTTCAAGATCCCCTTTTGTAAATACAGAATATAGTTATTGTTATTCTCAATCCAAGTTAATAATGTAGTTAAACAAATGAACAGTTATTTTTACTTTAACAATATACACATTGTATAACAAAACATGTGAAATGAAAATATTCTTTTAAATTAATAATGGCAGTGTAATAAAAAATAAAAGCTCTTGACACAAATTATAATTATATGGACATTACAGAGAGGATGAACTGGCTGTTGACACAACAATACATGTAATGAACATTACAGAGTGGGGATGAACTGGCTGTTCTCTCTACATTTACATCAAATGTGTCAAATGTGTTATTTATTAACCATTCTCTCCAGTAGAGAGAACAGCCTGTCCATCCTCTCTACATTTAAATGTAAAGTCAAATGTGTTTTTAACCATTCTCTCCAGTAGAGAGAACAGCATTACGGCTGTTGTCCTTGGCAAGCGTTTTCCCATGGGGTAACCCCAACAGCCGAGTTGGGCTGTGTCTTATTATTTATTATTATTAATAATGCATGTATTTATCTTCTTATTAGAATTATTATTAATACCCTTCAACTGTGGTACATTCGTTGCTGGCGCTTTGCCAGAATGAGTTCACCAACTCGTGTCATCATGAGGGTAATATTATGTTTGTTTTTTTAATGTCCCAATGGAGAGAACCATTATTCAGAACAAGAACAAAAATCACAATAACATATCCAAATGCAAGGTGCCATCAAACAACACAACAACACAATGGCACTTTATGATCAAAGAAGAAATAACTATATATACATAAATAGCCAAGTAGTCAGGTCCGCGGGTCCCGCGGACGGTGGGGTGCCGAAACCACACAGAAAAAAGGTTAACTTGAAAGTGAGTCTTTTATCGACTCGAAAAAGAACACACGTCTCCTCCATGTCCATAATATAATTTGATAATAAAATGTAAATTAAATGAACGTAAAACTAGTCAAATAAAAAAAAATTGGTGGGCGAGCAGGAGGTTTTATTCCGGAGTATTTTCTACTTTTCTTTGGTCCGAAGTCCCGTTCCTTTTTTTTAGGGGAAGGGGGTGGTTTACTACAGATGCAAAGAGGAGTGCCTCTCCCCCAAAACCTTGTCCGCTAGGTCAAAATAAGTCCACGTGGCAGCTGTGGACTTCCCGTCCACGCCCTCGCCTGGCTTTAGATACTTACGATCCTAAGGCAGCGGAAATCAAAAACAAACAGACGCTGAACGTAGAGATTCAGTCTGGATTCCAGACTGACAGAAATATGTGCCTCCACTATTTTCACTTTTCTCTTTTAAATGTAATATTATAATTAGAGTTAAGGTCATTAAAGTGGCTGAAACCAGCCAGACAGAGATGGACCAACCTCTAATCCATCATGGTTGAAGAAGAGGTGTGATTCAACAGCTATGCCCATCTTGAAGCAGTTTGTGTTCCAGACTGGAGACTCTCTCTTGAGCAGCTCAAAGGAGTAACTGTCATCGCTCTGGTAACATGAGGTCAACATACCTGAGGTTAGGAAGACGGCACACAGGACAATCATAAGAAAGACATACTATTTATTTATTGGAAATAATTAGAATGACAATATATTGATATTTATATATGAAAAATATAATTCCATTCCATGTTCCAATGTTTCCAAAGTTGACATAGTCTCCATAGGACTTTTGGTCAAGTCTGATTTACCCCCTGCTGTACCCCCCACTCAACGTTTATTGGCACCCATCCCCAATGGCAATTACAAATGCGGCTCCTGTGCACAATGCAACAGTACTTACAAATGCCACAAGTTTAAGCACCCACATTCCGGTAAAAGTATCCCCATCAGAGGTGTAATCACCTGTACAACAAAAGCCGTCATCTATCTACTTACATGCCCGTGTGGCAAAGCATATGTGGGAATGACGACACGAGAACTTAAGGCTCGTATAGCAGAGCACCGCAGCACCATTAGGTGCAAGAACATGAATTATCCTGTTGCCGCTCACTTTGTGGAATCCAACCACCCTGTGGCTTCCTTACATTACATTAGGATAGAAAAGGTCCCTGTACCAAGAAGAGGGGGAGAGATAGACCAGTTACTTTTAAAACGCGAGGCTTTCTGGATTCAGTCTCTTAAAACTCTTACCCCGTTTGGCCTAAATGTAGATTTTGACCTTAAATCATTTTTATAAAAATAAAAAATACTTTTGTATAAATACGCTTTTAACCCTATGACTTTTTCCCCCTCTGATTGGCAGGCGGCCTATCCCCACCTCAGAGGCTTAGAATTATATAGGGGACATGAATAAAATTCAGGACATGTTATTTGTTTATTTCTTTACCTCCCTTGACTGTATCTGATTCCTACATTAATGTGTATTGCAAAGATTGCTATATGGTGCTATTTTCTTTATTTTCGTTATTACATGTATGTATTTGGTAAAAAATCTCATATATATTTATTTGTCAAATTGGCAAGGAACTAACCTTCCAGACACTCACCAGTAGAGTGGTTAGTCATGAGGGATAATCCCTCCTTAATTATTCAGGATGGAATGTGAGACAACACCTGATCCTGATGGCCCATCACAGGGACATGGCCCATTAGAACCCGTGTCCTCCAAGTTCATTGTGATTGGCTGTATGGCTCTCAGGCACCATATTTAAGTGTCACTTGCATGTTGCTCTGTATACCCTGAAGAAGGCAGTTGTGCCGAAATGTTGGTCATTTTTACTCTGCGTCCTATAATAAATTGTTGCACTTTTGTTATAACAGTGTGTACGGCCACTTTTTGTCTTTTGACAATTTACCTTTAGATTTTTCTGCCGTGAGCCAGCACCACTATTAGTCCATGAGCCAGAGCCCCAAAATTGAGCAATGATTATCGAAAGAGTGGTTAAAACCATACCCCTATTAAATTGTTTATAGGGTCAATATAAGTAAATAAATATATGATAACCTTTCCACAGGAGCAGCTTTTTCATATTTATCACACATTTTGTTATTTTCCCCATACATACATGACAGGTGAAAAAATGTCAACATTTTAAAAATAGTTATCTTAATGAAACTTCCCCAGTTGATTACGTACATGAAGACAATGATTTATCGTATTACAAGTTTTCTGAAAAACCTTTGACTCCAACATCTTAACAAAATGAAATAAGAATGTTGACTCTGGCTTTGTCCAATGTTCCAATGTTGATTTTGGAAAGTTATGCAAATTCGGGCATATTTTCCTAATGCCTAATTTGCATATTTAAAAATATAATTTCAGAAAACTTGTAATACGATAAATCATTGTCTTCATGTGAGTAATCAACTGGGGAAGTTTCATTATGATAACTCTTTTTAAAATGTTGACATTTTTTCACCTGTCATGTACGTATGGGGAAAATAACAAAATGTGTGATAAATATGAAAAAGCTGCTCCTGTGGAAAGGTTATCATATATTTAATTACTTATATTGACCCTATAAACAATTTAATATAGGTATGGTTTTGCCCACTCTTTCGATAATTAAATCTTGTCTGGCTCATGGACTATATAAGGACCTGGTGTGCGTAGCATCTTTGTGCATAGAGCCACAACCTAAAAACTTCAGTTTGATGATTTATTCAAGGTCTCACCATGTGCCAGGTCCTCAAACTTCTGTGCCGACTCTTTCATGGAAAGTTTGATGTCCATCCGAGTTTCCAACTCTGACATCTCTCTAAGCATCTTACAGGCACTCAGAGCATTCAGCACTGAGTCCTCTTAGAGAGAGAGAGAGAGAGAGAGAGAGAGAGAGAGAGAGAGAGAGAGAGAGAGAGAGAGAGAGAGAGAGAGAGAGAGAGAGAGAGAGAGAGAGAGAGAGAGAGAGAGAGAGAGAGAGAGAGAGAGAGAGAGAGAGAGAGAGAGAGAGAGAGAGAGAGAGAGAGCTCATTACAGACACTCTACAATAATAAATCTTCAGCCTTCTGTGAGCATCAGGTGTTTTACCTCCTTCTCCCAGAAGAAGTCAGCCATGTCACTGTAGTTCAGTAGGACAGCTAGGATAAAGAGATGAGTCCAGGGGGATTCACAGCGCTGGTTCCTGTACCAACGTTCTCCATCCAGCAGCTCTCTGACATCCTGAGGAGAGAAGAACAGAACTATGAAGAGGAAATGGAAAATGAGCATTAACCCATTAAGGCCTGAAGCCAAATCTCCAAATCTTCATTGACTTAAACTGAAGAAAGACATTATTTAATTTAATAAAACAAACTGTGTAACAGATTATTATAATATTAAAGCATAGTAGAGGTTACTAACTAATAAACTGCTATTAACCCTCAGACCCTATTACCGGAGTCCCCCAGGGGTCATTACTAGAGCCCCCTAATTATTTACCTCTACACTAAATATCTTCACCGAAAACAGCCGATCAACCAGCTCACAACACGTCACAACACTGCACATTGAGAGTTTGTAGATCTGCTGCTGAGGGTTCAACCCCAGAACAGGGACACTAGTGTTCATGTTTAAATAGAGGATGAAAGAACATAACAGTATTATATATTCAGAAGAATACCTCCAGAGCCTTCTTGTCAGAGGTGAAGTCTTTTAGACCCAGAACAGTGTAGTAAGGCTTCACATCAACCTTTAACTTCTTCAAGACACCTGACACCTGGAGAGACAGAGAAGAGGAAATAAGACAATCCTGTCACAAAGGACACATTTCCTCTCAAATAAAGTGGCTTTGAACTATTGGTTTATTTATTTCTTCTGCAGAAAAAAATATTCATACAGTATATTATATGTTCAACAGAATTATCGAGATTATATTATTCACCAATACATTACAAATTTGCTTTATATTCAAAGTAAATTGTTGTTGATAGTTTAATTCCCCCTCCACCACACTTACAACATTAACCCATTAAGACCAGGAACGCATCTGTGTCAAAAATAGCAGATCTACAAGCTCATAGCGCGGCACAGAGTGCCGCGCTTTGAGCTTGCAGATCTGCATTTTTTTTTTTTTATCGTGAAATATTGTGCAAATCTTTGATTTTAAAAGCGAACGTTTTTAACACAAATCTTTGCTTCTGGGGATTCTACAAATGTCTTCTAAATCCTAACTGTTTTTTTTTTTTTTGAAAAAAAATATGTTGCTGTAATATCAGTGGTTGTCAAACTTTTTCATGTCAAGGACCAACAAAATTATATGTATTTGGCCACAGACCCCCATCTCAAAATATGTTGTTCTAGGGACCCCCCAGAAGCAAAGATTTGAGTTAAAAATATTCGCTTTAAAAATATATACATATTCAAAGATTTGCACAAATCTTCACGATTTAAAAAAAATAGTAGATCTACAAGCTCATAGCGCGGCACTCGGTGCCGCGCTATGAGCTTGTAGATCTGCTATTTTTAAATAGCCAAAGTTAAAGTATAAAATGATGGTTAAAGTGATGACACAGATGCGTTCCCGGTCTTAATGGGTTAAGTAGTGAGTGAAGGTCATCTCCTCAGAACCACTGATCAAGGATTATAATATAGATTAGTCTAAACCTAAACCCACCTCAAACAGGCTGATCTCTTTCAGAGAGTCAAGGTCTGAGGATCCCAGTCTCTTCTTCAGGCGTTCCAGTAGCAGCTTGTAGACCAGTGTGTCTTCATCCACTCTGCTGTAGAGTTTCTCCAGGAGGCCATAAGTCAGGTATTTCTGGATGTTGAACTCCTTCTCAATGAACAGACGTACAAACTGTGTCTTGTCTCTGATCAGTGCGATCGTCATGCAGTCCTTCATGTCTTCATCCTGTTGGACACAGTGGAGGTAAAACAGGGACAGGTTATCTAACTGTTTTTAAGCTGTAGACCAGAAAACTAAAAAGGGAAAATAATATGTAGACAATAATGACATTTCTGTGTAATTCCTTATCCTAAAATATATGCACAAAATATCTGTGTGTGTGTGTGTGTGTGTGTGTGTGTGTGTGTGTGTGTGTGTGTGTGTGTGTGTGTGTGTGTGTGTGTGTGTGTGTGTGTGTGTGTGTGTGTGTGTGTGTGTGTGTGTGTGTGTGTGTGTGTGTGTGCGCGTGCGTGTGTGTCTCTTTCTCTCAGTGGTGGAAAAAGTACTGTCATTTTTTACTTAAATAAAAGTATCAATACCACAATGTAGAAGTACTCTGTTGCTATTTCCTTATCCTAAACACAACACAATTTCCTTATCCTAAACACAACAACACAATGGCACTTTATGATCAAAGAAGAAATAACTATATTTCTGTCAGATAACTCACGAATAGATTGAACCAATATTACAGATCAAATATATGAAACAATATTATAGAATGAGAATACAAGAGTGGATGTAATATATTTTATTTTGGCGTTCAGGCTCTGCTACATTTTTCTCCCTGCTCAGCATAATTAAGACAACCATCATTAACCTTTAAGAGCAGGGAGATATATATATACATAACAACCCCCCATGGGGAACAGAACCAATAGCAGAGCCCACTGGTGGTGCTGGGGTGGTGGTGGGAGTAAACGCTGCATGACAACACCTATGAAACACTAAGCAGACAGAACACAGATGAAGGTGAGCTTAAATAACCCGCCCGATTGGACAGCTGACTGCCACGTCAGAGTATGACGTACTGTATGGGTCTGCATGATGCTGCAAACAGCACCATAGAATCTCTCTCGAGTGTATGCTGCCAGAACTAACTCGCAGGCTACGTATAATTTCTGTCAGATAACTCACGAATAGATTGAACCAATATTACAGATCAAATATATGAAACAATATTATAGAATGAGAATACAAGAGTGGATGTAATATATTTTATTTTGGCGTTCAGGCTCTGCTACATTTTTCTCCCTGCTCAGCATAATTAAGACAACCATCATTAACCTTTAAGAGCAGGGAGATATATATACATAACAACCCCCAACACTGTGGAATCAAGAACGCCCTACGGTGAACGCTCACTGATTCATCCAAGCAGATTCCCACTTGACTCCTGATGGAGACAGTGACGACTTTGCAGCTAGCAATTCTGGATCATGCTAGGATATTCTAACATTATGTGAACTTCTATGTGGAACCTATGTGTGGGGTGAAACCTCAAACCCATACCAATTGACCAAGCTGATATCCCATCCTTTCCCCCAAAACAGTGAAGACCAGCGTCTGGGATCAGCGAGGACATACTAACTTTATGTGAACTAAAGGCCTTAGCTGCCATGGCATGGCAGCACTTAGCCATTCCCCTAATAACACATAGAGGAATATCCTATCTGATGGTAGAAACTATGTGAGTGGTGATTACCTCAAACCAATTGACCAAGCCGATATCCCATCTTTTCCCCCAACACACCGAGACAGGCGTCTGGGATCGGCTAGGACATACTAACTTTATGTGAACTAAAAAGGCCTTAGCTGCCATGGCATGGCAGCACTTAACCATTCCTCTAATGCCACATAGAGGAATATACTACTTAAACTTAACATGACTAAGTGTTAATGCAACCGTGATGCAAGCTCAGAGTTGATGCCCCCAACCGCATCAACTCTTATGCTACCCAACCGCATCAGCCGTATGATGCCACCCAACCGCATCAGCCATATGATGCCATCCAACCGCATCAACCATGATGCGATATATCTTTTTTTTTTTTTTTTTTTAATTTTTATTATTATTATTATTTATTTATTTCAACAGAACACCTGTTGATTCCTGAACTCAGGAGTCCTAAACGGTGACCTAAAGCGATGTCCACCGCGGTGCCGCACCGCGAGTAGGATCGAAGAGGACATTCTATATATATATGTATTTTTATTATTATTATTATTATAATTTTTTTTTAATTTTTTTTAAGAAATCTGAAATCAGTACCCGTGCACCATGCACCACGACCCAATCATGAGCAACCCAACCGCATCAGCCATGATGCCACTTAACCGCATCAGCCATGATGCCATTTAACCACATCAGCCATTTAACTGCATCAGTCATGATGCCCCTTAACCGCATCAACCATGATGCCTTGAGTTTGAGCAACCAGCTGACCTCTCTAGTGCCAACTAAAGAACATTTAAAACCTAACATGACTTTGAGGTTACGCTAAACCTTAACTCCACCCAGCGACCACCATATATGCATGGTAATAACAGAACTACCATTTACATTTAGCAATTACAACACTTGTATTCATTACATCCTGAGCCAACAGACTCCCCATTTTAGCGCACATGACGAACATGGCACTAAGGACCATTTTAATCAGAACTTTTGAACTGAGCACCAACTGAAAATATACAGAAATTTGAGATTTGTTCTGCTGAATTAAAGCTTAAACTGAAGATGGGACATGACCTGTTGAACAAATGAGCCACAGATAAAACATAATGCTGCTTTGTGTGAGAACAGACTAAGATCTGTGTGTTAACAGCAAGATCTATGACTGCCCCATCTAACCATAGATTGACTTTCTAATTAACAGAATACTGAAGCAGCTTCCAATGAGAGACTTAAGATAAATCATAAATGTCCTTCCATAGAAATGCAACATCGAATGATGGATGCATGTCTAGCTCTTGATATACACTCAGATTAGACTCCACATAGATGAAAGCAGTGGATATGGACTTGGCTAGCAGAACCAACATATTTAGTCTGAATCCAGTACTCCCTTTCCATTACATGCTTATAAAATTGCAACCTTGCTTACAAGACTGCAAGGAGAACCACAGCCTGTGTCAATACCGAGAATGATAAAACACCCTTTAAAGGACATACCAACTGGAGTAAACTAAAATGTTTGCCTCCTCAGATGATTTAATTAACGACCATAACATTCATCAAGTTCAATAACTTCATAACGAACGTCAAGTTTGAGCGGTTCAAGATTTAAACCTTAAAAAAAAACTCAACCATGGTACTTGGTTTACTGACTAATTAATTTTAACATGGCCAGCGCCACATAACCTGGACGGAGATGACAGCTATTAAATTATGCAAATCGGAGACTGCCATTACAGTCTATCGCAACAACAGTCCTTCCCTAATGCACACTCTACTATTTAATGATTTGTTAGGCCGACCCATTAAACAAGCAGTGTTAGGTTCCCAGCCACATTGACAACCCCGATTATTCTGCTGCAATACTTACTTCTGAAAGCTTGTCGCACATAACATGTCAACATCACTTGTCAACCGCTTTTCATAGTATGCATTACATCCGGGGTCGGGGAACTGGAACATACGTAGTTTCCAAGACAAAACCAACTTAGCAGTGTTTATATCCATCTCAATATATCACCATGACCATTTAAACGGGCTGCCATTTGCTAAAGAATCAAATGAAACAGATGGGTTCCTTTCAGTGTTCAAAGACCACTTAAGAAAGTTACTGCAGCCTACCATCCTCATATCCAAGGTGTGTGCCGCAAAATGAGAATCACCTTTTAATCATCCTGACCTTTAAAACAAGTATAGCTTAGCAATACGAGAGCATAGGCAACAGTAGAATGCAACCAGTACATTGAACCAGCACTGCAAGCCAACACAATAACCTATAATTACTTGCTTGATTTGAAATTAATTCACTTCATTATTATATTAAACAGCCTACTTTACCGCCACCACAAAATAGAGGCAATTGAACTGCTACAATTGATTGACAACCTCCGATGCAATTCAGCCTACTCTGCAAAATAGATATCAGAAGACGTAGGTTTACACAAATGATAAATAGCTATAGCCACCATCGGGCACATGAAAATAAATCAACCCCACACCTACTAGCTGCAACATAAATAGATTAAGATGATATGACCCGTCTGCACAACTATAGACTACTTTGATTATAAAATGTTTTATATATCTATATATATGTATTATCCAAGTTGTATTCAGCAACGTAAATCACCTTTAACTAATCCTGACTTTTAAAGCAAATTAAGCTTAGCAATACAAGAGCATAGGCAACGTAGAATGCAACAAGTACATCTAACCAGCATTGCGAGCCAACACAATATAAAGCCTAATATATCTTACATGATTGCAGATAATTACTTCAACATTATATCTAAAAAGCCTACCTCCACAAAATCTTAGCACAATTATTTGACAACATCCAAGCCATTTAGCCTACTTTGCAAGTTAGATAGCAGAGAACGTAGCTACATCAAATGAAAATAGCTGTAGCCACCATCAGCACATGAAGATAAAATCAGCCCTACTCATACTGGCTGCAACATTAAAAGATTTACACAATATAATGACCAATCTGCACAACTATAGACTACTTTAATCATAAACATTTTAAGAGCACCATAATGACCAATCTGCAATTATAGTTCTTTACAGTATATTTAAGAACATCCATTGATTGAATATGTTTGAAATCATGAACCAGACCAACTAAGGAGTACTTCCTAAACGGAGATACTTGCTATATTTGCTGCTTTACTCAAGTGAAAACTGCCTACTCCTGTATCACTGAAGTGACAATAACATTTTAGCTGAATTACTTGTAATTATCTGACTTTATCTTGGCGGTTACAGCGCCTGCTTGCTCTGGAGGATTTAAGCATACTACATTTCCCAGACTGCACCAAAAAGTTCAACCAGTGACGTCATAGTCAGACACGACAGCGTGTATTGCGGAATGCGGAAGCGAAGCTCGCCGCTTTATACCATAGAATTAATCATTTAATCCATTCCGCCCAGAAGCCATACCAGAACATTATATAGATTGATACAATTATTTTCAAAGCTTCTGGTAGTAAACGGTAGCAGCGCAGCAAGAAGCAACCTTACTTAAGCTTCACGATAAAACAGCTGATGTCCTTCTCTGTCACTAGACATATGATCTCACCCTGAAGGAATGTTTAAGTTGCCAGATATTGAGAGAGAAATCAGCATGACATATATGAAATGTAAATGATCTGCTACTTTCAAATCCTGAGATACAAGTGGAATATTTGAAAGATTTTGAAACAAATCCGGGGGACCATGACAGAACCACCTTAGGAAGCAATCCTAAGCAACTATACCCCAGAAATAAGCCAAAACCACCAATAACAAGCGACTTTACAGAAAAATAAGCCCAGCGATGCTTATAATAAATCAGACATGGCAAAATCCCATAGCCCGGAGGGACATACACCGTTGTTGTTGACGTTAGAAACAACTCACTGCAATTTAAAGTAGCTATGCCTTTAGAAATCGAACGAATACCACATTAGAACCAGCAGCCCACAGCTGAACACCAACAACAGCATTTAACAGCAACAGCAACTTAGCTTTTGTTGAATCAGAATAATGCACTTTAAGCATTGTGTAGCAGTAGCACCAGCAACAACAGCAGCTACTGAGCTGGGGAGCATGATTTTTAAACAGTGTGTAGAAGTATCACCAGCAAACAACCGAACAACCGAACAACCAACAACCAACAACCAGCAAACAACCGAACCGCAACCGCTGCATGACAACACCTATGAAACACTAAGCAGACAGAACACAGATGAAGGTGAGCTTAAATAACCCGCCCGATTGGACAGCTGACTGCCACGTCAGAGTATGACGTACTGTATGGGTCTGCATGATGCTGTAAACAGCACCATAGAATCTCTCTCGAGTGTATGCTGCCAGAACTAACTCGCAGGCTACGTATAATATACATAAATAGCCAAGTAGTCAGGTCCGCGGGTCCCGCGGACGGTGGGGTGCCGAAACCACACAGAAAAAAGGTTAACTTGAAAGTGAGTCTTTTATCGACTCGAAAAAGAACACACGTCTCCTCCATGTCCATAATATAATTTGATAATAAAATGTAAATTAAATGAACGTAAAACTAGTCAAATAAAAAAAAATTGGTGGGTGAGCAGGAGGTTTTATTCCGGAGTATTTTCTACTTTTCTTTGGTCCGAAGTCCCGTTCCTTTTTTTTAGGGGAAGGGGGTGGTTTACTACAGATGCAAAGAGGAGTGCCTCTCCCCCAAAACCTTGTCCGCTAGGTCAAAATAAGTCCACGTGGCAGCTGTGGACTTCCCGTCCACGCCCTCGCCTGGCTTTAGATACTTACGATCCTAAGGCAGCGGAAATCAATTATGTCAGTAAACCACAACAAGCAAAAGTGTTTATTAAATGTCATGATTAAAACAAATAGTATTTCAAAGGTATAATCAAATGTTCATACTTTGTATTTCTGCTTGAGGTTTCCTCCTTTTTTTGTCTGCTTGTGGTTTCACCTTTGTACCTCCAGGCCCATAACCCTCCAGAATAACCCTAATCACAGAGAGAAAACAATCCATCATGTTAACACAGAATAATCCTAATCACAGAGAGAAAACAATACATAATTTAAGGTTGATGTAGGTCACATTATAGTGCGATATTACAAATGGGCTATTTGTTCCTTACCTCCAAGCTGCAGTGGCAATGTACTTCTGTCCAGTGAATAGCTCCTGGTGTTGCCTCCTCACTGTAATAAAGTGCTTGGTATAGATGGTGGTGGCAATAATTACCTTTCAGCTGCTTGCAGGCAAGGTGCAGAGCCACTGTGCTCTCGAGAAGGTCTCCATGGTCCAGAGAGTAGACATTTTGGTCTGGTCAAAGGCATGCATACAGAAATACAGACGCAAGGTCTCTGCTTTTTCACTAGTGGACAAGGCAGTTGAGACCAGTGGTGGGAAAAGTACTTAAATGTTTTATTTAAAAGTATCGATACTGCAATGTAGAAGTACTCCGTTACAACTATAAGTCCGGAATTAAAAATGTACTTGAGTAAAAGTGCCTGCACGCACGCACACACACATTATGTCTAATTACACTGCTGTGTGGCAGCTGCAACATGGAAAACAAGCTTGTAAAGCTGATGCTGGAGAAGAAGAAGGCAAAGAAGGTACCAAACTGTCGACATCATCTGGCCGTGCTGACAGAGAGAGTCATCGCGACCAATAACTGGACCATTCTGAGATTTGCAAGCTCGCCGGTGGAGCTGAGGTGAGGCTGAGTGTGTGAATGTGTGGTGGATGCTGGATATGTGCGTGTGTATTTTCATTTATTTCCGTCCAGGACACCCAGAGGGTGAAGTCAGACAGCTGGTACCGAGGCCACTTCCGGAACCACCCGTTGCAATTGGTCTTGATGACCAGCCTCAAGAGAATCAGCTTATCTGACTCATCTTGACGGACGACAGAGATGAGATCAGCAGATCGATCACCAGCAGATGGAAGGCTTATCTGCCTGACAAACGTGGTCAGCTGCCTTAGAAAACAATCATTCTTTCTTCATTGTTGCAATCAGTATGGAAGCTGTAGATGGATGGAAGAGAATTAGCCTACTCTGATGAAGGGCCATCTCCTTGTTCATCCCTTTCAGCTGGGCCTCCAAGCGCTTGATCACCGAAAGGACAACAGGTTGTTTGATGCGGGCAGTTTCGGGCCTCTCCATTGTGAAATAAATTTCACCAACTCAGTGAAATATTTCACCCTAGTTGGCAGGCTCTTCCCGGCCGCTTCAAGCACTTTCTCTAGTCTGAAAAAAATGTTGTCAGCTCTTCAGCTTGAGGGACAATACCAGTAGGAGGAGAAAAACACATGATACAAGTTTGTGTAAACTATACTTACTTGTGCAGATGTTGAGGTTGGGATAGGAAGGTCCACTGGTTGAAGGCCCCCGTGTTCCCAGCCTCCTCCCAGCCAATCATCATGTATCTTAAGATGGTCCGGACATGCCCGTAGGCTGACTTCCCATTCTCCATCGGATTCTTTTTGCGGTCGGAGAGCTGCATAAATTTCAGCCATTTGTTGAGCACCATATCTGTCGAGAGAGAGACATACATAAACATGTTAAGATTCAGTTTGCCTCATTGTTGCAATCAGTATGGAAGCTGTAGATGGATGGAAGAGAATTAGCCTACTTGTTTAACTTAGCTTTAAAGATTCAATTTAATCTTCATCTCAGAGCTGTATTAGCGGAGTGAGAGGTTGGTAATGGGGCTGTAGAGCATAGCAGTGGTGGCCATTTTCTGGTTCCACTCGCTGTCGGTCAGCTTGGAGCAGAATATACCATACAGTGGATGGTGCTCTGTTGTGCAGCCACGGGTGAAACGCCTCATAAAATAGAAAGAGTCCAGTCTCATTACTGGTTTCCATGGGCGGAACCATATGTGAACTGGGGTTAAACCTGTAAAAACATATAAGGAACAAGGTTTATTTGACAGGAGCTAATACATTGAATGCCAAAATTAATTCTCATAGTGATTTTTGGGTAGGTATACACCCCTAGAGCTAGGAAAAATGTGATAGCCTTGCATCGGTGGTAGCTATCTGTGTGTTATCACTCCTTTTATAACCACAAGCCAAAACACAGTTTTCAAAATCCAAATGAAGCATTCTACTTCAAACTGATGGTTCTCTCTTATTATTGACCCTCTCTCTCTGAAAAATGGTTGGGATAAAGCTCAGACTATATATTGTCCAGAAAGGTTGTTAAAATCTGCATATCTAGAATATTTTTCTATTACAGGCAGTGACAACATAGTGACTATATGTGACATAAGATGTACTTTGGTTTTAATGAAAGATGGAACACAAAGGGTTCCTTTGTAAATTACCTATAGATTTAAAACCATGTTTACACACATAGATTCTAAGGAAATGTATTATGAAATTCAATAAACAGAATATAGTGCAATGGGTAAGAAAATATCCAAAATGGCCACTAAACACACGCCTGGCAATTTTTTACTTTTAATCCGCTTGTCTTAGAATACCTCTGTTTAATACCTCTTTTTTAGGGTTTTCATATGTAGAATCCATTCCTGATGTTATTTTTTTAATATCAGGTCAATCATGTCAAAGGTCAGGTCAAGGTTAAAATTGACCTCTGGGAGAACAACAAATGGAAACAACTTGATGAACATTCATGGTTCACTATTCATGATTTTGTTTTGTGAAAAGTGTCATTAACATGTCACAAGAATTGGTATTCATAATAACATGAATGTAAAATGATATAATCTAATGTCAAATATGTATCTTTTGCAACTACATCTGTATTCTCCAACCCACATCCTGTTCTACCTCATCCTTACAAGTATCCTCCTTATTAACATCACTCCTCATCTGTAGCTTGAACATATCATCAGTAACCATCTTCACCAGAGCAGTTACAGTACATCAGTGATGTACTTCTCACTCTCTGTGCCCTAAATTGATATTGCACCATGTCACATAGCTCTGACGGTGGGGTCACCCTTAGCAATGACAGGAACAAGAATATCCTAGATCTCCTATCCAAATTTAGGAGTGTAGGAAGAAGTTGTCTACCCACTGTCAGCCAGTAGGATGGAGATGTGCAGTGTCCAGGTAGGCTACTGCTGTATCTGTTCAAATGTCTTTGGCCAAGTTGATAGAAACCACTTCAGAGTGCTGCTGATACACTCAGGACTGACCACTGAACTTGCCTGTCATGTTCTGCAACCACATGCATTTCCACTTCCAGTGCTGAACCTTGCATCAGTTTTGCAATGCAGCTGAAGAATATAAGATGCTTATATACCTGCAAGGTGTCAACAAACGGCTCCATGTCAATTGTGAGGTGAATAGGGCCTGCTGTACATGTCAACCAGTGACCATATCTGCTGCCTGCTTGGACACCTGGTTGGACGATAAGGTGCGAGAGAGACCTTGACCTGACCTTTAGCACATAGGCCAAAGACTGACCAGCAAGTCAAAATATAACATTAGAAATAGATTCTACACCTATGAATGCCCCCCCCCCCCCCCCCCCCCCCAGGTCCCCATATGAATCACGTTCACGAAGTTCACAGATTCCCTCACACAACTGCAATATTTTGTTGTTTTTAACATAATTTAGTACAATGGAACATCACCATGGGATGGACACCATCTTTGATTTGGCAATACAAAATTAACTGATGGTAATTTCACTGATTCAGCCATATTTCTTGAACCCTAAGACCTAGTTTTAGACACCAAAACCACCTTTCTAGGTTGAACAGTATCATAAAGCCATTTAAGCTCCTGGCAGTCATATTGGACGCCATCTTGAAAATGATGGCTTTACGAGAAGTATAATTTCCTAGATTTTTTTGTATGTTCTTAAGCATGCCTAGACGTACCAGAACCAATTGAAAAACCTTTTGTATATATTTTTTGGGGGGGTTAATAGTATGTTTTCATATATTGACCCATGTAATTTTCGCCTAGTGTTATAACATAAAATGCATGATAGCACCCATAAAGCTACCATTGGTGCAAGGCTATCACATATTTTCTAACTCTAGACATGCATACCTTGACAAAAATCACTATGAGCATTAATCCCCTCAGATGGTAATGACCAACCCCCCTGGCTCACGGACTAATAGGAGTCTAGATCTTCGAAAAATCATATCTTCTTGGTCTTTGGGTAATTTTTTTTGTCAGCATTTTATTACAATCTACATTTTATTACAATCAATCAATCTATCCATCATAGATGTGCCTGGCATCAGAAAAGCATTAGGGTTAAACACCCTGTCGATCGCCGGTTGGGCAACTGGGTACGGCATAATAACTGTTACTCTGCTATCCGTATGGTCCAGGGCACTGGTCCGGATATTGTACTGCATGTTGAATGCCCACCTGAGGTGTGTGAGATTAGTGATGTGCCGGGGTTGGCCGGGGGCCATATTCATCGCAACCAGATAGAGGGAGAAGCCTCGCCGCCACCGAAGATAGTCAGAACTGTAATTAGCAGCTCTTCGTAAGACTCTTGGATGAAATCGGTAGTTAATCGGTAGGGCTAGGACATCTGGGTTGTCATAGGTGTAGACCGTCTGTCTAGTCCCATCTATGGCGATATGTTCTGCCCCCTTAGGCCCGTTAGATAAGCTCCAGGGCATTCCTGCTAGCTGCGTTGGGGGTAGATCTAGTATATCTAGGCCTCCTCTTCGAACATAATCAAAATTTTCCGAGAAATTTGCACCACCACCAACTAGGGGATTATAAGTGATACTGGTGTAACCGGAATCCATTATCTGCATCCACCCGACTTCGATATTGGCGAAATGGTCTGTTAGTGGAATATATGGATTCATCTGTATGACTGCAGTTGCCTGAAATGGATGATCAAGTCCAAAAAATGTTCGTCCATTTAGATAATTTGGCACTCTACGAATGCCGTCCTCGAGCTCTATATCAGTTATTTCTAACAGAGTAGTCCTTCTTAGAATTTCCAGTCTAAACTGGCTCGGTTGTGCCATCGTGTTGACAGTTGGGAGTTAAGTGCAGCTCAGTGTGCGTTTCCCTCCAAAGTGCTTGGGTCAAATTTTAAGTTCACGTAGATCTACGCGACTGGCACATGGTGGCTTTAAATAGGTTCGCGTAGATCTACGCGATTGGCTGTCAATGGGTTGTAAGGTAGGCCATCATTCTTGTTCACAGGATGATGACTCAGGTATATTTGAGAGGTGTGGTTATCATTCTTTTTGTTTCCACTTTAAGCCACAGTCAAAAATGGGGTAGCAGTAGGATAATGGTAGTATTACATGTATGTCACTGACTACATTAGAATACTAATACTACTAAATTTAGAATAGAATGCTGAGTATTTTATTCTAAATTTGATATCAAAACACTTTGAAGATCACATAACTGTCTCATTGCAGCAATCCACATCCATGGCTTCTGGCTCTGGCTCCCCAGCATCCTTGTAGCTTACTACCGGACAACGCCCTGACACAACTCGTCAATGCCAGCCCCCTCGCCGGTGGTCAGGACACAGTTGAGAACTTGGCCAAATTCGTTCCCAATATTGGTCATCCATGTGGCAGTCTCTCCAATGCCACCCGCCAGCTTATTGGTGATCTGTATAAAGATGAATACAAATCAGAGAAACTGTTGTTGCCAAGCAATAATCTAAATACATATTGGAACATATGAAAGCACACATATCCATGTACCCATAATTCAACACTAAAATAAGTATAACAAGTTAGCTTCACATGTACCTTCTTAGTAGAGTCCAGTTTGAGGATTCTGCCATAGGTTGATGTGATCACACCTTTGGCGTCCTCCAGATGTCCCAGCACCTCATTGCCATGCACAGTTTCAAACCACTGGGCAAGGGGAAGGGATCTAAAGGATGGTGGTGGCAGGTAGTCGACTTCACCCTGGTCAAGGAGGACACTGCTCTTTTTGTGCATTTTACAAGCCTCAAGATATGTAATGAATCGCCTTGCCCCCTGCTATGGTTTTCCTCCAGCACTTGTTGGGCGTAGCTGGAGCTGTTCCCCAAAGTCCTGGGCTACATCAGCGTCACACAGTTACTGTCCAGAGCAAGATGATTCGCGAGAACAGCAGGAAATGTTTTTCAGTGGGAGGGATCCAGCTGGTTCAAGATGTCACGGCTCCACCGGCAGATAGGGATCTTCCATGTACTGCAACGGGAGTAGTCTCCTCCCACGAAGTAGTAGCGAGACTGGAAGTCGATGACCTTTCGAACATTTGGGTAAATACCCGAGTGGCTCATCTTCCGGTCACACTGAATGCATTTTAAAGGAATGCTCCACATCCTCATCGGTGCCCAGAGGAAAATGCGCTGGGATCGGGAGGTGATGGGTGGGATCGGGAGGTGATGTTGCACGCTTCAGTGGCCTTGGCGGATGAAACCAGTTCTATGGAAAACTTGGCGTACTGCATCATAAGTCCTCTCCAGTGCTCATCTGGCTTTCAATGCTTCGTCACTACAGATACAAGGGTCAAATGTAAAAAAAAAAAAATCCTCCAATGCCCCCGCAGAGTCGAGCTACTGGACTGCTGTGCGACAGAGAGAGGCAGAGAAGAGCTCCTCTACATTAGGCTACAGTTGTACTGAAATATCAAACAGCTGACAGTGTGAACAATAAATCAATGGCAACTCACTGTACAGTAGTATTAGCCTATATTTTGGTTGTACATGAACCAACAAATATATATATAAAATCTATTATGAAATATTAAAATCTAAATGTAGACTGCCAGGCATCCCTAGTTTTATCGTCATCCATCTGTATGAATAACCAGCTAAGTGGCTCAGTGAACCGTTGGGTTTCCAAGGCTACTTACACACACTTCTTTTCAATTAGGTCCCCACTGAAAACCGGGACTGTAGGATGAGTACTTACACTGACGGTGAGATCCTTCTCAACCTGGTATTCGGCTGCGATGCCAAAGTGTATGCTGTCGTAGGGAGGGGTCTGTGCCAGCTTTACGGCTGTCTCCAGTTTGACGTTCACTTTATAGTAGATGAAACCTCCGAAATGTGCATGGTTGTGGCTATAGACATGACAGAAGGGGAGGGTGATTTTACATGATATTTGAAAAAGTATGTATCTTTATTCTGCTGCAAAATGTCTAGTTTTCAATAATTGTCTGTCTTACTACCACGTGTGCAACTGGAAGTCACCCGTCTGGTAACCGACACTGAAGTTGTGAACCTTAGTGGCAGAGAACAACTTGTAAACAGCGAGCCACCCCTTATAGCCGACAACAGCAGCTCCAAAGATAGAGGCCCCGGTGAGGTCAAAGTCAACATCACACCCCAAGTTCACATACTCGCGCTTGTAGGCAGCCTTGACCATTCCACTATTGCTGTTGATGTAAGAAAACAGCTGATTAAATACAGATTAAGTGATTGCTAGCTAATACTGTGTATAGAGACATTTCAGCAACTACAGTCTTGGACACACCGACTGCATTATACGAGTTGTATGTTGCGCAACCAACAGTTGCAGCGAAGCTGTAAGGTGAACAGTGTTCAAATAAAGTTTAGTCACCTTTCACCCGTGCCAAGTAATCTTTTGTTTTAAAAGCCAAGCTCTTCAAATTGAAAGTGAAACTTAACTAAGATATTCACCTTTTTCCTAGGCTGTGTGGGCATCACTTCCTGTCGATTTCATTGGATATCATTGGTCATCTGACCAGTTTCATTGGATTTCATTGGATCAAATCGACAGGAAGTGATGCCCACACAGCCTAGGAAACAGGTGAATATGTAGAATACAATCAGCTTATTATCCCCTGCCTTTGACATTTTATTTAGAGTAGCCAATTATTCTTAGCTCTTTTTGTTCATACATGGGGCAAACATGCATAAGGAGACACAGCTCTCCCTACAAAATATGCCGGCCACTATGACGCGTCACTTCAATGAACAGCAGCGGCCAATGAGGCATCTACATTTATATCTCTATGGTTCATACCATTCAGAAATCTAAAGCCTGGCACTGCTACGTCACACAACAACAAGAGCTGTCCATGGTGCTGAAACAACTATTCGGCATACTGCCTAATTGACAGCAGGATTTAAAATAACATTTAGTTATTTTACTATAATATTAAGCCTTTCAAATTGGTTTCATAATACTTTATAAATATGTAACTAACATGCTTTATAGTGTATATTTCCTTAATAGAAGAAATACAGAATTCTGAGAAAAGATTGACAGTATAAAAGTAATTTGAAATGCTAAGATTGACAGTATAAAAGTAATTTGAAATGCTAAATACAATATTCAAATACCAAAATATTATTTTAAATGCCCTGTGTAGAAAAGCAGTCCCATTTTGCGACCATACATAATTAAGTTGTTGACCTACTTTTCTGCACCACATTTAAATTTAAATTTTGTTATTTTAACATTATATTAAGCATTTGAAATACATTTCTAAATAAGACCATTAGACCATTTATTTGTCCAGAAGGCCCCAAAGCACAGACATGCCTCCTGCTCCCGTGTGGTCCTCGCTGCTCAGTCGGGTAACTCGGGTAACAGAGTCAGCCATTACAAACCGAAACAGTAATTGCGATGGAGACTCATCCTTTCTGCCTCTCACCTGTGCAGGTGTGAAACTCACCCTGTCTGAACGGAAAGAGCATCAATGCAGGAGGCTACGAGCTGGGTCTGGGGTTGGAAGTGGAGGCCTAAGTCCTCCCAACAATGAAGGGGACGAGGGAATATCAGAAGAATTCGGTCTTAAATCTTGTATTTCCAACTCAAACCAGCAAGGGGATATCTTGAAGGGATCTGTTCAAAGGCTACAACAACAAACTCTGTCATTACTTGAGTACCATTTAACTGGTGTTCTTATCGATGGTTTATGTTCTTTATTTTGTTTTTGCTTTGTAGATGTTTCCATTCAAGAGACAGTCGGTACCTTCACTGTTCACCTGTTCGGCACTGCCGTGACAATGAACCCACTACAAATTAGTCTTCCAGTGTGGTCAACTCTGTGTGGCCTCTGTCAGTGCCTGACATTGTTAAAAGTGAAACACCTGTTATGTTGTATGGTTATGTTTGTTGAGCTTGGTCATACCTCTTTATTAATTGTATCTGATAGCACCTAAGGCACTATAGAGTATTCTGGGCTAGTCGTGTACTCTAGGTTCGACTGCTGGAGCTGTGGGGAATACTTATAGTGAGACTCAGACACAAAGGGGTTGTACAGTCCGTCTGCGTCATGAGCGAGGTACAAGGAACATTTTCGGCCACAATAATTATCTGGTCGGGTTATGATTTTTTGCCTGAAATTCACATTTGCTTGCACCCTCACAAGCAAAGAGCTGATGTCCATGTTCGCCTCTCGCAAGGCGCATTCTCTAGGAGTCTCATCCTCCTCTTTTTTCCCCTTGTGGAATCCCCAAGTCTGTGTCCTCTTTTCCTTCACCAGCACGACCTGTGTCAGTTGTTCATTCAATATGACGGCGCCGTAGTTGGGGAGTTGTACTGTGATGTTGTCATACATTTTCATGACCGCGTCGATGTTCTTAGTATGGTCCTGACGATTGACGAATAGATGATTTACACCACAGACAACTCTTGCAAAGTCATCACGATTACAGGATGGAAGGTACTGCTGATCCTTCTGTAACCTGTCAATGTAGTGCCAGTGTGCCCTCTCCAACTGGCTGCCGATATGATATTCGACCTGATTCTTTGGCAACCTCCTGTCCTCGCGCAGGCCCTCCATGAACCCGCTGAGGTAAGGCAGAAGCCACGGATCAACATGAAAATTGGCACCTGCTGGTCGGACAAGGTTCCACCAAGTTGGAGTTGTTGTGGACATGGCGAATGCCGGCTAGCAGTGATTCTTAGATTATAAGTGTAAACAGTAACACTAAACAGCGTTAATAAGCTGATAAAATGGCTGCTAATTGGCCAGAACCACATGTCACTTTGTCACTAATATCTAGTGATACATCATGTGGTTACCCATTTATTTGTCCAGAAGGGCCCAAAGCACAGACATGCCTCCTGCTCCCGTGTGGTCCTCGCTGCTCAGTCGGGTAACTCGGGTAACAGTCCGCCATTACAAACCGAAACAGTAATTGCGATGGAGACTCATCCTTTCTGCCTCTCACCTGTGCAGGTGTGAAACTCACCCTGTCTGAACGGAAAGAGCATCAATGCAGGAGGCTACGAGCTGGGTCTGGGGTTGGAAGTGGAGGCCTAAGTCCTCCCAACAATGAAGGGGACGAGGGAATATCAGAAGAATTCGGTCTTAAATCTTGTATTTCCAACTCAAACCAGCAAGGGGATATCTTGAAGGGATCTGTTCAGAGGCTACAACAACAAACTCTGTCATTGCTTGAGTACCATTTAACTGGTGTTCTTATCGATGGTTTATGTTCTTTATTTTGTTTTTGCTTTGTAGATGTTTCCATTCAAGAGACAGTCGGTACCTTCACTGTTCACCTGTTCGGCACTGCCGTGACAATGAACCCACTACAAATTAGTCTTCCAGTGTGGTCAACTCTGTGTGGCCTCTGTCAGTGCCTGACATTGTTAAAAGTGAAACACCTGTTATGTTGAATGGTTATGTTTGTTGAGCTTGGTCATACCTCTTTATTAATTGTATCTGATAGCACCTAAGGCACTATAGAGTATTCTGGGCTAGTCGTGTACTCTAGGTTCGACTGCTGGAGCTGTGGGGAATACTTATAGTGAGACTCAGACACAAAGGGGTTGTACAGTCCGTCTGCGTCATGAGCGAGGTACAAGGAACATTTTCGGCCACAATAATTATCTGGTCGGGTTATGATTTTTTGCCTGAAATTCACATTTGCTTGCACCCTCACAAGCAAAGAGCTGATGTCCATGTTCGCCTCTCGCAAGGCGCATTCTCTAGGAGTCTCATCCTCCTCTTTTTTTCCCTTGTGGAATCCCCAAGTCTGTGTCCTCTTTTCCTTCACCAGCACGACCTGTGTCAGTTGTTCATTCAATATGACGGCGCCGTAGTTGGGGAGTTGTACTGTGATGTTGTCATACATTTTCATGACCGCGTCGATGTTCTTAGTATGGTCCTGACGATTGACGAATAGATGATTTACACCACAGACAACTCTTGCAAAGTCATCACGATTACAGGATGGAAGGTACTGCTGATCCTTCTGTAACCTGTCAATGTAGTGCCAGTGTGCCCTCTCCAACTGGCTGCCGATATGATATTCGACCTGATTCTTTGGCAACCTCCTGTCCTCGCGCAGGCCCTCCATGAACCCGCTGAGGTAAGGCAGAAGCCACGGATCAACATGAAAATTGGCACCTGCTGGTCGGACAAGGTTCCACCAAGTTGGAGTTGTTGTGGACATGGCGAATGCCGGCTAGCAGTGATTCTTAGATTATAAGTGTAAACAGTAACGCTAAACAGCGTTAATAAGCTGATAAAATGGCTGCTAATTGGCCAGAACCACATGTCACTTTGTCACTAATATCTAGTGATACATCATGTGGTTACCCATTTATTTGTCCAGAAGGGCCCAAAGCACAGACATGCCTCCTGCTCCTGTGTGGTCCTCGCTGCTCAGTCGGCTAATTCGGGTAACAGAGTCCGCCAATACTAACCGAAACAGTAATTGCGATGGATACTCATCCTGCCTCTCACCTGTGCAGGTGTGAAACTCACCCTGTCTGCCCTGGTGAACGGAAAGAGCATCAACGCAGGAGGCTACGAGCTGGGTCTGGGGTTGGAAGTGGAGGCCTAAGTCCTCCCAACAATGAACGGGACGAGGGAATATCAGAAGAATTCGGTCTTAAATCTTGTATTTCCAACTCAAACCAGCAAGGGGATATCTTGAAGGGATCTGTTCAAAGGCTACAACAACAAACTGTCATTGCTTGAGTACCATTTAACTGGTGTTCTTATCGATGGTTTATGTTCTTTATTTTATTTTTGCTTTGTAGATGTTTCCATTCAAGAGACACTCGGTACCTTCACTGTTCACCTGTTCGGCACTGCCGTGACAATGAACCCACTACAAATCATTCTTTCAGTGTGGTCAACTCTGTGTGGCTTCTGTCAGTGCCTGACATTGTTAAAAGTGAGACACCTGTTATGTTGTAGGGTTATGTTTGTTGAGCTTGGTCATACGTCTTTTCTGATTTTACCATTATGATAATCTGATGCCGACTTGTGCCACACGTGGGTGAGTGACACTTTTGAATTGTATCTGATAGCACCTAAGGCACTATAGAGTAATCTGGGCTAGTCGTGTAGCTACTCTAGGTTCGACTGCTGGAGCTGTGGGGAATACTTATAGTGAGACTCAGACACAAAGGGATTGTACAGTCCGTCTGCGTCATGAGCGAAGTACAAGGAACATTTTCGGCCACAATAATTATCTGGTCGGGTTTTTTTTTTTCCTGCTAAATCTCTATTACCGTAATGACATAGTTCTCCCCATAGATAACATTGTGGTGTACAGACTGATCATGTTATTGACATCAGACAACAGTAATTTTAGCACCAGTATTTACAAGAGAGCCCATAAATGTAAAGTTAGGGAGTTACATTATTTTGTCATTATATCCATTTGGCCTTAGAAAGTGTTTGGTGTTCAAAAACATCAAATCAACTCCATGCTTTTTTTTAATGTATAGGGTGGATTATGCCATTGAATTGCAATGGGAATGGACATTTTTTTTAAATTTTTAGCAGCTTTAATTCCCACTCTTCAATTCCAAAAGAGGACACAAATATAAAGTTATTAAATTACATTCAATCGTCAGTCCAAGTGTATGAGTGTTTGATGTGCCCAAAAACGGAATCAAACCTTTTTTCAAAATTTTGTGTTGCTTAGTATTATAAAAGTATAATATATGTGAATATCAAAATTAAAAAAGGCAGAGAGGTAATTTCTGTGCTGGACTCTAGTTACTGTCATCGTAATCAGGTTTTGTGGGGCGATGTTTGAATCTCTCAGACGACTTGGCCTGTAGTACGTCTTTGTCTGGCTTCGTTGTTTTTGCGGGGTCATACCTATGTTCCCCGGGTTCTATGTTCCCCACTAAGGTTATGGTTAGGGTTAGGTTTAGGGTTAGGTCCTATATTCCCCGCTCTTCTAGGAAAGCGGGGAACATAGAACCTGGGGAACATAGGTACGGTCCCGTTTTTGCAATGTTTGGTTTGGGTAAGCTTGTCTGCGTAGTTTTCTTCTTTTTCTTCTTATGATGTTGATGTGACTTTATCAGCACACAATCCACAAGCCTCAAGCGGAAGGGCAGCTGTTAAGTTTTCTCATATAGTGGCTTCGCAACCCAGTGATTTTTTGCACACCATTACACATTTCAAAAACATTATAAACATAGGGCGCAGTCTTTCCACCGAAGTCTGGATTAGTATTACCCTAACATATTTTTTAAAATGTTATAACTGAAGTCAATTACTAATACTTCAAACTGCAGTAATTCTTTACCTCAGGATCTCCTCCACTTGACTCGCATGACCAAAACAAGTGGTTGTTGATAGCTTTTATCCATCGCTGCAGCATTCTGTTTGGGGCTCTGATTGCTGCAGCCAACAACTTCTTATTCACACCTGGAAATATCACCAAAAAAAAAGGAAACAATAAGTAAATACATGTTTGGATATATATTTTTGGGACACTCAACATGATTACTTGAATACATAATTTTAATATATTCTTGTATTCTTTATAAGGTAACTTACTCTTGCCAACATGCCAGGCATCAAACTCGTGCTTGATCACACCTTCGTATTTAACACTAGCCATGACTTTTCGGATTGAAGGCGATCTGTCAGTGGCGATGAGGCTTACATCCACACCCAATGCACGCAACTGATCAAGGCCCCTTTCAAATCCCATGACCTCCATCGCCACAGAGCTGGTAGCCTCATTTACCTACAGACAAATGAAATAATTAAAAAGAAATCCATACACAATATTAAAATGTATTGTAGTTGTTATTGAAGTGCATTACATATTGAACAGTTGAAATAATTACCTGCACTAATTCAAAGTGGACAACTTCTTTAGTGACATCATCCTGGAATGAGTAGGTGGTGTATTTTGCACTATAACCTTTAGAAAATAAAAATAAATTTAATTTTGTTTATCATCACATGTCTTTGGAATCGACTTCGTTGGAGTGGAGAATTTTTGGGCTCTGAAGTCTGTTTCCTCATCTGATTCGTCTGCACCTTCAGCTTCCACCTTCAGCTTCCTTCCAAAGTTGAGCATTTATGAGTCAATGACTGGCACACAGAAGAAAAATGACCACTCACCTGGGATAATTCTCCAACAGCTTCCTTAGTAATCATACTAGTTGATAATGACGGTCCGCCAGTCTGAAACTGGAAAGAAAAAGAGAAGAGAATTTAGTCATTTGTTTGTTTTATTTCCTGTTCTTATACCTAATTTTTTCAAAACATCAATGCTGTAGGGTGGAAATCATGTGTACCTAACTCTAGGTTTCTTTTATTATTATGTAAGAGCAACATATGTAATAGCTCACAAAGTGGGACATCAACAACGCATATTGAGCTTGTAGCTGCTTTTTTGCAATTGCTTGGGCTTTGGGCAAAAACTACCAGATCTATTCCTGCTAACAAGAGAATCATGTATACAGCCTTTTTTAAATCATATGCGTGTGTGTGTGTGTGTGTGTGTGTGTGTGTGTGTGTGTGTGTATATATATATATATATATATATATATATATATATATATATATATATATATATATATATATATATATATATATATATATATATATGTCTTTACAGTTATAATTATGCATAATAATAGCACAAGGAATGAGAGACGTAACTTCATGGTTTGTAATCAGTAGTTGTCTATATCTATGTGATGTTTCATAGGATCCTATATTTCAGTGTAAAATAACATTTTGGTGGAGGGAAAAGTAGCATGTAAAATAAAATGGAGAGGTTCAGTAAGTTACTTCTAGATTATGGCACTAAAAGTAGAATGTATTCAACCTTCATACAGTTCAAATATAACACTAACATTTCGAATTAGAGTAACTATCATAAGTAATAGAATTGGGAATCTTGAGATTAGATGAAATGAATTATGTGTAACACCTATTATTTTCTTAGAAATAGTGGCTCCTGTGTGGACAAACTCAGAATACGTTTTTGCATGTGCAACATTACAAATATGGGGGACAACAGAGAAATAAGTTTGTTTCAGATAAACTAATATGTGACTGGGTACAATGCTTTATGCCGCAAGTTGGCATTTTTCATTTTTTTTTTTTTTACAGATTATTAAAGTACAGAATATAAGCTTTCATATGATGTATAATTTATTGAAATCGGAACATATTTGAAGATGTGCTCATTTGAAACTGGTTATCTATAATAGTGCAAAATGAGATAATCCCTTCTAAAGAATTGTCACTTCGAGCACCTCTGAGCTCCAGGTAATGGGCGTGAACAATGGGTAATTTATTCAGCCTAGCCACCCCTCTAATCACTCCCCCATTGACACCTTTCAGTCAGCTCTATTTAGTGCCAGGGACCCCCATAGAGGTGTGTTGTAAAAAATAGGCATATTAAATAATCCTCATCATAATAGATTTTTTTTCACATACTAGTGTTGCCATGTATACTAATTAGCTCAAAACGTGTCTTTTAATTTCACTGTTTGAAACGGGGCTTGAGTTGTTAATGCATAACTGCAAGTTTGCCCTTTTCACTACTGGCTTACATGAAAAAAATACCCAAATGGGTCCATTTGGTTTCATTAATGTATTTTCTAAATAAAGTATTCAAACAAAATACAAAATAGCTCACAATGCGGCGACGCGTTGTGAGCTTGTAGATCTGCTATTTTCATAGCAGATCTGTTTCTAACTATGTTGCCATGTATACTAATTATAAGCGACCTCGTTTTCTGTAAAGTTGCTTGCAAATATTGGTAGCTGCTTTTTATTTGTAATTACTATTTTGTTGTGAGCTTGTAGATCGGCTATTTCCAAATCGTCTATTTTCAAATAGCCGATGCATATAGCTTTAAAGTGCTCATATAGCCTAATAGTCGCTTAAATCTTTGGGCTTATTTTCATTGAACTGGTTGCTTATTTCTCTCTCAAGAATCTGGCAACCGTGTCATTGTTTACACCAACGAAGAAGAAAATGCGGAAGCCCTTTGAAAAAGACACAGTATTATGTTGCGCAAATATAAAGTCATTACAGCACCATAACATGGTTAATACATTTTATTTTGGGATGTACAATACATGAAAATTACGAGAGTAATAACGCGACTTGCGTCGATAACTAATGCAGAGCGGACATTACCGCGTTTGGCTAAAAACAGTGTGTTAGTAACCTCATACAAACTAACTATTAGCCACATTCGGCTAACGCTCGTCGAGTCCTCCACTGTTATTTTTGATTCCACTTCACATTAACTCATTTATATCATATTTACATGCCAAGTTAAGCTCTGACATTTAAGTGATATGTAGCCTGATATTACCAGATTGCTATAGTGGGTTTAGAATATTTTAGACGATTTGGTGGTGCTGTGGAAACACACGGCCGCAGCGGCGAAACAAGCCTTTATTTGCATTTTTTCAGACAAACAAACACTAGACTAGTGTGTGTGTCATCTACATAGTCAATCTATATCCCATTTTAAAGGTACGGATTAAAATGATGCAAACCATTCGCAAACCAAACGCTAAAATCAACGCCAAAGTGCGACATACAAAAGGTTTCAGGTTTCATGAAAATAGCAGATCTACAAGCTCACAACACAACACCTTGTGAGCTTGTAGGTCGGCTATTTTGGATTTCTGCAGAGTGTAACATTACTGTAAAAATGAATGAATAAACAAAGATACTGTAGCAACATGAATGAAACGCTGCTACGGTACTCTGGTGCGTGAAACTGGAGAACAAAGCCTATAGCCAGGCCAATCGAAACCTCTATGCAAATGCTGGACATGAATGTTCAACCCCCAAAATACACACAGAAACTCTGTTACAAACAGAGGCTTGTTCACAATCTAATTGTAACCATTTAATGACTACTAAACGGCTTTCTGATAGAATACAAACCTTCTTCAACATTAGAACTGTGTTAATATGAAAAAAAACTAAACAAAAAAAAATCTAATTTAATTCGTGATTATCTAGTCTTTCTCACCTGGCGACTTGGGGAAGGTCTCACCAGTAGCAGTCACATATGTGTTTCTGATTTCGATATTTGTTTAGTATTCAGTGAGAACAACAATAAAATAGTATAACCAGATACAGTAGTCTATATGAACGTGAAAAGAAAACATGAAATAGTGAATCTACACACTATATCGAATGAATAAAGTATTTTGAATAACATTCAAAGCATGACACCGTGTTTGAAGTTGAAAATAGACTACCATTGGTGAATAAACAGAGGTGAATAATACAAGCCATAGGGTTTTTGGTTTGCTTGAAAAGACACTATTTACATCCATGCGTTGGAGAAAATTTACACTGGTATACAAAGTAATGGGTTGCTGGTGCATAGAAAGAAAATACAGGTAAGGCACACATCATAATAAATAATATTATTTGTAAAGTTACCTCCACTGTAGCAGTTCGTGGAACTGCGTGTGACTTCAGTCTGGTCCGTTCGATGCTGACTTTTTTTCCCCGCTGTTGTTGTCTGAGACCTGTTCTTTTCTGCTTTTGATTTATTGATTTATACAAAAACGGTCTATTAAGCTATTGTTGGTCAAAAGTATTTTATTTAAATGTCTTTATTTTGGTCCAGCTATTTCAAGTGATTTCCTTTTATTTGAAGCAACATTGTGGGTTCGTTTTGCAGAGTTGAATGTGATTATAGTACTGTACAGCATAATCTTGATCCATCATTCTGTGATCGGCTAGTGAGTGTTTTGGGGAATCGGTGATCGATTATGTTGGTCTGTCACAGTGGTTCCTGTAGTAGGGGACGGCGCTATTTTCTCCTCAGATACACTCCGGTGTTTGAGAAGAATGCACCGTGTCGTGTGAATTCACTATTCATTCATTCATCTTTGCCCCTGTTTACAGGTAAATACTGTCGTCAGACGGCTGAAAGTTTGAACATATATAACTGTGAAAGATGCTTCATGATGTGAACATGTGAAACCGTGTTATATTTACTTTAAGAGTTATTTGAGACCAAAGTGAACTAGTGGATTGTTTGAGCCACATGGTGAAGACGCCATTCTGCAGCCACACTAGCTCACATTGCTGCGCGTCGTGTATTATTGTGTTTGATGATCTTTTGAGTCATGATTAGTTTGTGTAACAGCACATTATTTGGTAAAGGTTAAAGACATGATGTGATTAATGATTAATTTGTCATGCAGTTAAAAACGGACAATTAATGAGAGTGTTATTTGAATACATTATTTGAAAAGAATAACTTAAGGTTAAAAAGGGATACAAGGAGTGATTTCAAGAGATGCATTTATAATTTAGTTAAAAACTGAACAAATGTGAATGTACAGGGTTACAGGTGCATTAAGTAATCATTGCATTTAAGCACTTTTGATGCACTTGTACTGGTCCAGTAATAGTAACATTTATATGCTTAAGCATACCAAGTGCCTTTTGTTATTTTGTGATATTGTGCATTTATGTTGATTGATGTCAGTATGAGACACTAGGATGCTACAGTTACAGACTGAATGGCACTTTGAAGTAATTCATGGTTAAAGGGTCACATGTGCATTGCAGTAGTGTTTGATGACATGATGCTGCTACATATTGTAGTCATTCTGAAAGAATGCAGATGTATGAAAAAGTTATTGTGAATTGTATGTGATGTGTTATTGCACTATTGAGGCTTTATATAAAGTCAGATACACTCCGGTGTTTGAGAAGAATGCACCGTGTCGTGTGAATTCACTATTCATTCATTCATCTTTGCCCCTGTTTACAGGGGCGCTACATTTTGGGGGCTCGTCCGGGATGTGTGCAGCGTGGGTCCACTTCTTCCAGCTACAGAAGTCCCCTGCCGTCACACAGCTCTTTTAAAATCAACATGAACCTAGTCATCGAGAGCACCGTGGTGAACCCGCTACAGTGGTATCCTGATCATCAGTGAGCAGAGGGCAGACCATCTGAGGTATTCCTACATACCAGGAGAGCTGCTACTATGTTCCAAAGGTGAAAAGGTATCATTGAACACAGGTTCACAACCACACCGCACAGAGATGGCGTCATCAGAAGTGGAACGACTACAGTTGGAAGTAATCAGAGAGTTAATTGAGCTGCCCAGAGACATCCTGGCAGAGCTATGTGACTTTTTACTCATCGCAGGAGGAGCTCTTGAGCATGTGACTGGTAAAAGTCGAAGAGCTCTCATTAAGTTGATTTCAGACCACATACAGAGTGAAGAGCTTGAGAAGCTAGAGGATAATGGAATGGCTGACTTGCTCATATTTAGAGACAAAATTACTGAGCTCCAGGCAGCTGCCACCCTAATGCAGAAAAAGACACAGGAAGAAGAGTTACAAGAGGAACAGAAGAAAAAGGAGGACAGACAGGAAAGAATACGAAAAGAGATTGAGGCCCTGCAGCTTCAGTTGGCTGAAACACAGAAACAGGATGAGAAAGATAAGGCAGAGAACAGAGAAATCAAAACCCTGGCCCCTAGTAGAATGTTAACACAGAACCCACCCCACAGTTATCCTCCTACCCCATGGCACAAGGATTTTAAAATATCTGGCCAAATTGGAGAACCTGGGCAGAAAGACCGATTGACCTTTTCAAGTCTGGCCCGCCAAATTGAACATGGTCTAAGCAAAGGGGTCCCAGAACTCGAAATTGTAGATGCAGTAATTAGAGCAATTATTCCTGGCATGGGACTTCGTAGCTATTTAGAGGGGAAAGCTAACCTAACCCTCCCCACTCTAAGGAGCATACTCCGTTCCCATTATCAAGAGAGAAGTGCCACTGAGCTCTACAAGCAGCTAACATCTGAAGTGCAGGGCATCAAAGAAACGCCACAGAACTTCCTCATTCGTACCTTTGACCTGAGACAGAAGATATTGTTTGCCTCGCAGGAAGCTGAGTCAGGCCTCAAATATGACCCAGGTCTAGTGCAGAACATGTTCCTTCACACTGTGTTAACTGGTCTGCAAAATGACAGCATAAAACGTGATCTCCAGCCCTATCTCGAACAGAGTGACATCTCTGATGAACTGTTACTAGAGAGGATGAACACAGCATGTGCCTATGAGACAGAGAGGCAGGATAAGAAGAAGTTATTAGGACAGCCACGGCCTGCCACTATCCATTCAGTCCAGTCGAGCGACGCTCCTGTTGAAATAAATGACAAGTCACCTGCTCAACAAAACCCAGTTAAATTACCCCCCACTGTAGTTTCTCAGCTCGAAGAGATGAGGTCTGAGATGGCATTATTGAAAGATCTTAAAACTGAAGTGTCCCAAATAAGAGAGTCTATGCAGCAGCCTCAGTGCACCCCCCAACAGAGCCAGTCCCAGCCCCTGTACAACCCCCCACAGCATCAGCTGCAGTCCCAGCCCCTATACAACCCCCAACAGCATCAGTCACAGCCCCCGTACATCCCCCCACAGCGCCGATCGCAACCCCAGTACATCCCTCAACAGCACCAGCCAGCGAGAGGTCCAGATGGTCCACCAGTTCAACAGTTTCAAGGTCAGCAGACACAGAACCTGCCGCAGGGATACTGGTGCCCTCCTGGTCCAGGACAGCGAGGAGGAACCGCTCAATATCAGCAGAGGTTCGCCCCACAACGCAGCTTTCCACCACCAAACCGTGGGTGGATGAAGAGGTGTTTCGGCTGTCAACAGCGTGGGACAGAAGACTACTGCACCCACTGCTTTCGTTGTGGCAGCAGTGAACACTACAGTGCAGGATGTCGAGCTAGAGGACAACAGGAACAGTTTGGAGGTGTGCCGTTAAACGAGGAGGGGTCACTCGCACGGGGCAGGGAGTGACCAGTGACACAGCAATGTCCCAGCACTGTGTGCACTGTGGAAAACAGTGTGAAGAGATGAAACAATGTGCAAAATGTAAAAAGGCCCTCTACTGTTCTAAACCATGTCAAGTTAATAATTGGACCATGCACCGAGTAAATTGTTCACCCCCCTCATGTATGACTGTGAACACTGCCCCCCGAAGAGAGAAACAGGCCCAAGTAGCTCCACTAGTAGGCAAAAAGTGTCTGATTGACTGTCACATGCAAGGCCAAGGGGTTCAGGCTTTGTGGGACTCAGGTTCTCAAGTGACAATCATTGATGAGCTATGGAAAGAAGTGCACCTACCCCACACAAGACTAAGAGACATTTCTGAAATTTTGGACAGGGCAGACACTTTAGATATTGTAGCAGCAAATGGGGAGAACATGCCATATGTGGGTTGGGTGGAGATAATGTTTAGCTTAGCCTCAGGGGGAGCCCCTTCTACTTCAGTTAATGTCCCCACTCTTGTAATGAAGGGAAACAAACTTGGCCGGCCAATCATTGGGTCCAATGTCATTGAACTAATTATAGACAGTGAATTGAAACAGTCCAATGCTACTGACAGAGAACGCCTGAGCCATACAGTGAGAGCAGTATTCCCCAACCTTGAACCAGAGCAAGCTCAAGCCTTTGTACAGCAAGTGAGCATTGAACAGAGAAGTGAATATGCTGTGAAGACAAAGAAGGAACGGATCAATATACCTAAACACATGTCTGTCAAAGTTGAGTGTTATGTTCAGATGCATTCCCCACCTGAAGATACCACACTGATCTTTGAGCCCGATGTCAACCCCCGCTGGACAGAGGGGCTCGAAATCTGTGACACACTTGTCAGAGTGAGTAAAGACAACAGACCCTCCATTACTGTAAGTGTGCAGAACCCCACAGCCCATGATATAGTGTTAGCAGGAAAAACTGTGATTGGGACTGTCCAAAATATTCAGACCCTGTACCCCGCTTCCATCCTAGAGGGGTCCCGCCCCCCTCCTCCAGTTAGCATCAGGGTTGAAGAGAACATGACAACTGATCTATGGGACCCGCCTGTCAGTCTCAGCCACCTTAGCGAGCCTGAGAGAGAGATAGCTCACCAGATGTTGAGAGAGGAGTGTGCCTCATTTTCAAAAACGGATGATGATATTGGACGCATTGAAAGACTGCAACTCAGCATTTCCCTTAAAGACACTGAACCTGTGGCAAGAACCTACCTGTCTGTGCCCAAGCCACTTTACAGGGAAATGAAAGACTACTTACATGACCTCATCGCACAGGGCTGGGTCAAGAAGTCCAATTCACCATATGCATCACCAGTAGTCTGTGTTCGTAAGAAAGACGGGAGTCTACGACTGTGTATTGACTTCCGTGAAGTAAACAGGAAAACTCTCCCCGACCGACAGCCTATTCCTAGAGTACAGGACATTATGGATGGCCTAGGAGGAAACTCTTGGTTCTCGCTTCTAGATCAAGGGAAAGCATATCATCAGGGCTTCATGGCCAAAGAGAGCAGACCTGTGACAGCTTTCGTGACTCCCTGGGGTCTCTATGAATGGATCCGAATTCCTTTTGGCCTGATGAACGCTCCAGCGGCCTTCCAGCGTTGCATGGAGGAATGTCTGGAAGGGCTTAGAGATGAAATCTGCATTCCATACTTAGACGACACCCTGGTCTACAGCAGATCATTCCAGAACCACGTGGAAGATGTGAGAGCAGTACTACAGCGACTCCGGCAACACGGCATCAAGCTAAAACCCAGTAAGTGTGAAGTATTCAGGCGTGAGGTTCGCTACCTGGGGCGAATTGTGTCCGCTGGAGGCAGTAAAATGGACCCTGCTGATACGCTGGCTGTGAGGGCCTTAAAGGAGAAGAGACCAAGAACTGTGGGTGAGTGCAGGGCAGTAATGGGCCTCCTCAGTTATTATCGCTCGTACATAAGGGACTTCTCCCGTATTGCTGGACCCCTGTATGCCCTGCTTGAAGCGGAACCTGGAGCAGATAAACAGAAAAGCAGCAACAAATGGACAACGAAAGGAAAAGGGAAGAACAGAGGGACACCTTCAAATAAACCGATCACCTGGACTGGTGAGCATCAACGGATACTGGAAAAATTGATTGATTGTCTGGTTGAGCCCCCCATCCTCGGGTTTCCAGACTTCAACAAGTCATTCATCTTGCATACAGACGCATCAAACCAGGGCCTAGGTGCAGTGTTGTATCAAGAACAGGAGGGAAAGCTGCGTGTCATAGCATATGCATCTCGCACACTGACCAAAGCGGAGAAGAATTATCATCTTCACTCTGGGAAACTAGAGTTCCTAGCCTTAAAGTGGGCCGTGACTGACCGCTTTAGAGACTATTTGATGACTTCCTCTTGTCTTGTGTACACGGACAACAATCCACTTACCTACGTGTTGTCCACAGCCAAGCTGAACGCCACAGGGAGTAGGTGGGTTGCTGAACTAGCAGACTTTCATCTAACCATCAAATATCGTCCTGGCAGAGAGAATGGTGATGCTGACGGCCTGTCGAGGATGCCCTGTGACATAGAGGAAATGATGGAGAACTGTACAGAAGAAATGTCCGCCCTCTCAATCCAAGCCACAGTGCAAGCAATAGAAACAACAGACTCTAAAACAGCATGGTGCATGATGGCTCTAGGGTGTGTAGGAACAGATGAGGGGACACCTACACCCTTCTCAAGAGCAGAGATTTGTCAGGCACAGAGAGAAGACCTGAATATTGGCCCTGTTATAGACTGCAAACAGTCAGATCAAAGACCTGTGGGACAGCAGCTTAAATCATTCAGTGCACAGAGCAAACGTCTCCTCAGAGAGTGGGAAAAACTCAGTTTAGATAGGGAGGGCATATTGCACCGAAGGACTGCCACCAGAATGCAACTTGTCCTACCAGAAAAGTACAAGACAACAGTCCTGAGACAACTCCATGACGACATGGGTCATCAGGGTGTGGAACGCACAACATCACTGGTAAGAGACCGTTTCTTCTGGCCACAAATGCAACGAGAGGTAGAGACCTACATGTCCCGATGTTGTGCCTGTCTTAAACAGAAAAAGCCCTGTAGAGAAACTAGAGCCCCTCTCAACTCCATTGTCACAACACAGCCATTTGAATTAGTATCCATTGACTTTCTGCATTTAGACAAGTGTAAAGGTGGCTATGAATACATATTGGTGATAGTCGATCATTACACCCGCTTTGCCCAAGCGTACGCCACAACAACGAAATCTGCCAAGTGTGTTGCTGACAAAATATTCAATGATTATGCCCTGAAATTTGGGTTTTGTCAGCGTCTCCACCATGACCAGGGTGGGGAATTTGAAAACCAGTTGTTTGCACAACTGCAGAAGAACTGTGGAGTGATGGGCTCAAGAACAACACCGTATCACCCTGAGGGTAACGGGCAAGTTGAGCGAATGAACAGAACACTTTTGCAAATGCTGAAAACCCTCACTGAGAGACAGAAGTCCAACTGGAAAGAGTCACTGAACAAACTCATGTTTGCATACAACAGCACACGAAGTGAAGTTACAGGCTTCTCTCCCTTCTATCTCCTATTTGGGAGATCCCCAAGATTACCTGTTGACTTGCTGTTTGGCTTGACTCCTGAGACAGGGACTGCTGACCACAAAGAATATATGAGAAAATGGAAAGCACAGATGCAAGAGGCATATGACATAACGGCAGGAAATGCAAAGAAAATTGCAGATAGGAACAAGCGGAACTATGACAACAAAGTGAGGAGTTCTGTGTTGTGCGAGGGTGACAGAGTCCTCGTTAGGAATATGACCCCCAGAGGAGGAACTGGGAAGCTGCGAAACCACTGGGAAGATAGTATCCACAAAGTCATCCGTCAGGTGGGAAAAGATATGCCGATATATGAAGTTGTGCCTGAGCAAGGGAAAGGAAGAGGAAGTAGGATTCTACACCGTAATCTTCTGTTGCCATGTGATAACTTGCCCCTAGAGATCCAGTTACAACCTGCCAAAGTGAAGAGGAAAGTTACGGCTAAAAACAGTCAAGACACAAGAGGAACAAATCAAGATGATGATGACAGTGATGAAGATGACTATGGATACTACTACAGGCCCGTGGATCAGCCTTTGCCTGTGATACAACCTGTGAACACAGACAGAGAGGATGTTAATGATGCTGAACATCAGCAGCAAAACATGCCCCAGCAGCAGGAGGCTCAGGACATAGGAGTGGATCAAGAGGAATTGCAAGTTCAAGAGCAGCTTGTCATGGAAGAAAGAATGTCGGCACCACCGTCACCTGTTCCAAGTAACAACAGTGTAGCAGCACAGCACTATCAGCGACCAGTAAGAGAGAGGCGAGCTCCGAGAGTCTTCACATACGACCAACTGGGCCACCCAGCCTGTTATAGTGCTGGATCACCAAGCAACATCATGTACTGGTACCCTCCAGTGCCCCTGCCCCACGGACCGATGCAAGGAACAGGTGCGTGGATGACTACAGAACAGCCCTTCAACTACCAGCCTGCCATTCCCGGGTACTGAAGGAAGAGCCCACAAATTCCCCTTGCCCCAATGCCCTTGCCCCAGCCCCACTGCCCTTTGCCCCAATGCCGAATGCTCTCATACACACACGCTCCATATACTCGTGACTGTTGTCGAAACAACTGAGTGCCTTTCATACGCTCATGGACTTTTGAATAAGCCGATTGTTATTGTTTTGTTTGCAGTTTAAGAAAAGAAAAAAAAGAAGAATCTGCTTGATGTGAAACTGTTTTGGTAAAGAGAAACAATTGTGATGGTACCAATATTGTTGGTCTGATCTGTTTTGATGGGGAGTGTGTAGTAGATTGAAATTATTTGATTTATTGATTTATACAAAAACGGTCTATTAAGCTATTGTTGGTCAAAAGTATTTTATTTAAATGTCTTTATTTTGGTCCAGCTATTTCAAGTGATTTCCTTTTATTTGAAGCAACATTGTGGGTTCGTTTTGCAGAGTTGAATGTGATTATAGTACTGTACAGCATAATCTTGATCCATCATTCTGTGATCGGCTAGTGAGTGTTTTGGGGAATCGGTGATCGATTATGTTGGTCTGTCACAGTGGTTCCTGTAGTAGGGGACGGCGCTATTTTCTCCTCAGATACACTCCGGTGTTTGAGAAGAATGCACCGTGTCGTGTGAATTCACTATTCATTCATTCATCTTTGCCCCTGTTTACAGGTAAATACTGTCGTCAGACGGCTGAAAGTTTGAACATATATAACTGTGAAAGATGCTTCATGATGTGAACATGTGAAACCGTGTTATATTTACTTTAAGAGTTATTTGAGACCAAAGTGAACTAGTGGATTGTTTGAGCCACATGGTGAAGACGCCATTCTGCAGCCACACTAGCTCACATTGCTGCGCGTCGTGTATTATTGTGTTTGATGATCTTTTGAGTCATGATTAGTTTGTGTAACAGCACATTATTTGGTAAAGGTTAAAGACATGATGTGATTAATGATTAATTTGTCATGCAGTTAAAAACGGACAATTAATGAGAGTGTTATTTGAATACATTATTTGAAAAGAATAACTTAAGGTTAAAAAGGGATACAAGGAGTGATTTCAAGAGATGCATTTATAATTTAGTTAAAAACTGAACAAATGTGAATGTACAGGGTTACAGGTGCATTAAGTAATCATTGCATTTAAGCACTTTTGATGCACTTGTACTGGTCCAGTAATAGTAACATTTATATGCTTAAGCATACCAAGTGCCTTTTGTTATTTTGTGATATTGTGCATTTATGTTGATTGATGTCAGTATGAGACACTAGGATGCTACAGTTACAGACTGAATGGCACTTTGAAGTAATTCATGGTTAAAGGGTCACATGTGCATTGCAGTAGTGTTTGATGACATGATGCTGCTACATATTGTAGTCATTCTGAAAGAATGCAGATGTATGAAAAAGTTATTGTGAATTGTATGTGATGTGTTATTGCACTATTGAGGCTTTATATAAAGTCAGATACACTCCGGTGTTTGAGAAGAATGCACCGTGTCGTGTGAATTCACTATTCATTCATTCATCTTTGCCCCTGTTTACAGGGGCGCTACATTTACACGCGCCTCCCATTATGCCAATGGAAGGGGGTCGCCAGACTGGACGACAGGGGAATCTCTGGAATAACTCAACGGCCCTTTCTACGTTGGTGAGTGATTATCGACACATCAAAGATAACACTTAAAATGTCCGGATCTCTCCTTTAAACTGGACAGTTTTTGGGTGGTTTAACCTGTACGTTTGGGGAAACCAGTATTATTGGCCGACCAAGCAGGCTTTCAATTTTACGTTTTATACATAGACAAAGAGGGGGAGGAGCGTAAGGTTCACAGTAATGCCAAACTGGATAATTTTGCAGATGACGTCTATAGAGTTGCATGTGTGCACTCGTGGTCAAGCTGCCATGTCACTGTGAAGCGAAGACGGTGCTCGCAGGGAAGGAGGTCCTTATGTGTATGTGAACTCCAGAAAGGTGTGTACGTACTATGTCAATTCAATTTAATTCAATTTTATTAAAGTGTCAAATCACAACAAGTTGTCTCAAGACACTTTACATGTAGAGAAGAGACCCGACAGTCCCACCCTGAGCAAGCAATTTTGCGACAATGGCAACGAAAAACTCCCCCTTAACTGGAAGAAACGTCAGGCAGACCCTAGGCTCTAGGGTGGCGGCCTTCTTTCTCGACCGTGTCGGGGGAAAGAAGAGAGAGAGAGGGAGAGACAGACAGAGGAGAGACAAAAGAGATTCAAGTAGTAACAATAACAATAGTAGCAAATATAATAGTGTAAGATAGTATATGATAATATAATGCAGTACAGCAATAATGTGTATATATATATATATATATATATATATATATATATATATATATATATATATATATATATATATATATATATATAGTTCCATCATGTGTAGTGCATGAAAACCCAAATAAACACAAACAAATGTTAACATTTTCCTAAACTGGATCACAACAACTCCTCCCCCATTGATATATTCTTTTCTAAAATTTGCATTTTTACAATCTTCAAGATGTGTAGTAAACAAATGTTGTTCCCCACTTGAAATATTGGGGGTTGGATGTTTATTCTGGCATATAGTGAATTTCCACAAATGCAAAAAAGAGAATGTAAAATCTACAAGGTCTTAACTATACATTATTCTGAGACAAATGTCCCATTTTTCTGTTTCATGTTGGCATGAGGCATTGAGGGAGATGGCTAGTGACATAACAGGAACATTTATGGAACATTAACACTCAAATAAATGCTAATATGTAGGCAAATCAATAGGCGGAATTGGGCCAGAGGACTTTTACCAATACACCTGAAGGAGTTTAAATCTTTTTTCAAACTGTTAATATGAATGTTTTAGCTGCTTGATACACACATCCCATCCCCAATTCAAAATATAGTGATAGGTGCTAGGGACCTCCTCCCCCGTTCAAACGAACGGTGGACCCCCTCCGTCGTACTGCGTTGACGCTGGCCGCACTTCAGAGAGACAGTCGCACTAGCCGCGCTTCAAAAATTGCTGCGCAGCTACCTACGTGGCTTTTTACGGTTAGGCGAACTGATGGTGCGTTCAATGAAATCGTAAAGCCCATTCACTTCAATATGTACATGTAAAAATATAATAAAACAATCTAAAAACATTGTTTGTGTCTAATGTTCTCGTCTGTGATTATTACCAAAATGTTTTACTGCACAAATTATTAATAATAAAATATTGAAATATTACAGAATCCCATACAGTTCAATGTTTGATTGATTGATTGAATATTTTATTAGGCAAAAAAAGTAAAACAGCACAGTTACATTTAAAATACTTTGTCTAACAGGTCCGTTCATAAAAGTCCTTGCGGACTTGTTTCCAATGAGGGCCTTGTTATTCAATTCATAGGCATATATAGTGGCACCACAGTTCAAATATCATTAAAAAAAAAAAACAGCAAAGAAAATAACACTATGTACAACAAAAAAAAAAAAAAAAAAAGGGGAAAAAAGAAATATGTACAAGAACAGGGGGGGGGGTCTGCTGTCTAACGGGAAAATGGTACTACCTCCTCTTTTGGCCTCCTGAAAGGTGATTTTTTAAGGCTCTTTTAAATGAGCCCAGCGAACTGCATTTTTTGAGGATGGAGTTAGACTATTCCAATCCTGGGTGGCAGTGCTGTAGAAGGAGAATTTGCCCATGTTTGTTTTATGGGTGGGTGGTACCAAATTGTTGTTAACGCTCCCTCTGGTATTGTGACTGTGGGTGTCGCTAACCTTTTGGAGGTATTTACTCAGATATGCGGGAATAGGGGGCATATCGGGCAAATTTGCATTTACAATTTTGAAGGCCAGTCCCATTTTTTGTTGTTTAACCCTGTCTTCCACCCTGAGCCAGCCTAGGCTGGCAAAATGGGTGGGAGAAAGGTGGGTCATGGGCCCCAATCCGAGGAGTAGCCAAATCAGTTTGTTTTGGGAGGTTTGAATGTAATTTTTTGGAAAATCATTAAGAAATCTAAAAACAGAGTTATCACCCAGCAACTACATGTTATTGTGCCCATGTGTGTCCTTTACAATATGTGATTATTACCAATATGTTTTACTGTACCGATTATTAATAATAAAATATTGAAATATTACAGAATCCCATCCAATTAAATGTAATTTTTGGAAAATCGTAGAAAATTCTAAAAACGGAGTTATCAACCAGCAACTAAATATTATTGTGCCCAAGTGTCTCCTTTACAATATGTAATTATTACCAATATGTTTTACTGCACCGGTTATTAATAATAAAATATTTAAATATTACAGAATCCCATCCATTTCCATGTACATTTTAGGAAAATCATTACAAATTCTAAAAACATAGTTATCACCCAACAACTAAATAGTAATGTGCCCAATGGTCTCCTGCACACCAGTGATGATTATCAATGTTTTACTGTAGCAATTATTAATAATAAAATATTGAAATATTACAGAATCCCATCAATTTCAATATAATCTTTCGAAAAATCATAAAAAAATAAAAAAAAACAGTTATCACCCAACGACTAAATATTAATGTGCCCCATGGTCTACTGCACACCTGTGATGATTACCAATATGTTTTACTGTAGCAATTATTAATAATAAAATATTGAAATATTACAGAATCCCATCCATTTCCATGTAATGTTTCGAAAAATCTTTAACAATTCTAAAAACATAGTTATCACCCAACGACTAAATATTAATGTGCCCCATGGTCTCCTGCACACCTGTGATGATTACCAATATGTTTTACTTTAGCAATTATTAATAATAAAATATTGAAATATTACAGAATCCCAGCCATTTCCATGTAATCTTTCGAAAAATCGTAAAAAAAATCTAAAAATATAGTTATCACCCAACGACTAAATATGAATGTGCCCCATGGTCTCCTGCACACCAGGGATTATTATCAATGTATTTTACTGTAGCAATTATTAATAATAAAATATTTAAAAATTACAGAATCCCATCCATTTCCATGTAATGTTTCGAAAAATCTTAATAAAAAGAAAAAACATAGTTATCACCCAACGACTAAATATGAATGTGCCCCATGGTCTCCTGCACACCAGGGATTATTACCAATAAGTTTTACTGTAGCAATTATTAATAATAAAATATTTAAAAATTACAGAATCCCATCCATTTCAATGTAATGTTTCGAAAAATCTTAAACATTTTGAAAAACATAGTTATCACCCAACAACTAAATAGTAATGTGCCCCATGGTCTCCTGCACACCAGGGATTGTTATCAATATGTTTTACTGCACCAATTATTAATAATAAATATTGAAATATTACAGAATCCCATACAGTTCAATGTAATCTTTCGAAAAATCATAAAAAAATCAAAAAACATAGTTCTCACCCAACAACTAAATAGTAATGTGCCCCATGGTCTCCTGCACACCAGGGATTATTATCAATAGTTTTTACTGCACCAATTATTAATAATAAAATATTGAAATATTACAGAATCCCCATACAGTTCAATGTACATTTTAGGAAAATCATAAAAAAAATCTAAATACATATTTCTCACCCAACACTAGCAATATGCCCCATGGTCTCCTGTACACGAGTATTACCAATGTGTTTTAATGAACCAATAACTAACAGGACACACGTGTTACTGAACAAACACCAGACAATTGGACTCGAGTCATAGTGACTCGACTCGAGTCTGACTCGAGTCGCATATTTGACGACTTGCGACTCGACTCGGACTTTGAAGGTAAAGACTTGCGACTCGACTCGGACTTGGAAGGTAAAAGACCAACGAGACTTGAGACTCGACTCGGACTTGCTAGCCAATGACTCCCGACTCGACTCGACTTGAGACAAGATGACTCTAATGACCTATGAATGATCTGTGTGTGAAATGCGCTCTTTCTTTATACAAACCCATGCTCACTCTACCGCAAATGCCTCTCTCTCTTTATACAACCCCATGCTCACTCTACCGCAAATGTGCTCTCTCTCTTTATATAAACCCATGATCACTCTACCGCAAATGCGCTATCTCTCTTTATACAACCCCATGCTCACTCTACCGCAAATGTGCTCTCTCTCTTTATATAAACCCATGCTCACTCTACCGCAAATGCGCTATCTCTCTTTATACAAACCCATGCTCACTCTACCACAAACGCCACCACCACTCCCAGCGGGGTCATTTTGATTCTATGACGGCTGCCGTCTAGTTATCATCAGTGCCAGTGTTGTGAGGAAAAACAAGCAACCAGATCTAGGAAAACCAGCCCAAAAGAAGCGAGTCAAGCGACTATGGGCCACATGAGCACTCTAACATATACATCAGCTATTTGAAAATAGCAGATCTACAAGCTCACAACGCCTCCCGATGCAACTAGTCGTTCGTGTTTTGTTTATGACCCCAGCCACCCCAACAACAACAGTAGCACCAGCCAGCGAGATATACGTACTTGTAAACATGAAAGTCACTCACCACTGTCGAATTTACTTTATCCATGGTAACAGCAATAAAGTCTTAGTCCGTTTTTTGGTGCGCAACACAACCCTCGTTTAAGTGAATTGCTTTCACCTGCTGCTGCTGTGCAGAGTGTGCGCTACAGGGCATATCTCCGCCAAGCCAGGGTGACCTATATCGCAACACTTGTTTTGCCGCTACGGCTACCCAGTGCTGTTGCTTAGGCTCTGACAAATGCTGTGACAGCTTACCTACAACCCAACCCAAGTCAGGCCTGGTGCTTGTCATAACGTATATCAGACTACCTATGACTTCTCGATACCCTGTTGTATCTATCACTTCACCTTCAGTGTCAAAGTGTAACTTTTGCTCACATGGGGTTGACCTTGGTTTGCATTCAGACATACCAAACCTGTAGCACTTTTTCAATGTGTCGGTTTTGATTCATTTTGACCTCTCCTTCACTTTGAGTGAAGTCAATTCCCAGAAAGTGTTTTAACTTTCCTAAATCTTTCATTTTGAATTTCCCTTTTAACATCTCTTTCACCTCCCTGAGCAAGTCATTGTCACTGGCTGCAATGAGTAAATCATCTACCCATATTATCAGTATCACTTTGCCGTTCTCAGATTGTCTACTATAGACACAATGATCTGCATCATTTTGTTCGAACTTATTCTTGGTAAGGTGATCATGTAGTAGCCTGTTCCAATTACGGCCTGATTGCTTCAAACCATACAATGACTTGTTCAGTTTACAGACTAGGTGTTCACCCATTTTTGACTCTACTTCAAAACCTTCTGGCTGCTCCATATATACCTCGCAGTCCATTGGAACATGGAGGTAAGCAGATTTCACATCCATCTGATGTAGGATGAGATCCTCCTGTGCTGCCACCTGTATCACTGTTCGTACAGAAGTCATATTGGCAGTGGGTGAAAAAGTTTCCCTATAGTCAATTCCCTCTATTTGACTATAGCCCTTAGCCACATATCTGGCTTTATAAGTCTCAGACCCCTCTGGGCTCTCCTTTACCACATAGCCTACACCCACCGACCCCCCACTGCTTGCTTATTCTCTGGCAGTTTGGTCAAAATAAATGTCTCATTTTCTTTCAAAGACTTAATCTCCTCCTGCATTGCTTCAACCCAACATTTTGACTTGTTTGAGCCCATAGCCTCTGTGTAGGTTTTTGGTACACCATAAGCAACCTTGTAGAAATAATCTACATCCTCATTTTCTTCCTCAGATTTAACCTTGTATTGATACTCTTTTAAATATCCAGGAGCTCTCCTTTCTCTACTGGGGTAGCGCTGTGCGCTCTCCTCCTGACCCCTGTGAGTGACTCCTGTCTCATTAGACTGACTAGCCTCATTTTCTGAAGTAGTATCACTGTGATACTGTACACTAGGCTGTCTTTGACTCTGGTTGGTTGTTTCTGTCTTAGTCGGTATTATGGGTGTACTGTCTATAACTGTCATAATTCAGGTCAAGATCTGTCTGAGTTTGGCTATCCATGCTGCTCTTTGTAATACATTTGACTAATCTGTGTTTCATAACCTTCCTTGTCTCAGGATAATAGACCAAATATGCAGGGCTGTTTTTATCGTATCCTACGAAGATTCCCCTCACACCTTGAGTCTAATTTCTTTGCATCCTGCTTGTAAGCATAGCATTCTGAACCGAAAACCCTCATTTTAGACAGGTTAGGTGTTTTCCCAGTAAATGCACAGTATGGTGTCTGTTCTAGACGCTTACAATAACACCTATTGCGAGTCTGTGCTGCTGTCTGCACAGCGTATGTCCACAATTGTTTAGGTACATTACTTTCCAGTAGCATACATCTAGACATCTCAAAAAGGGTTCTCCAGCTCCTTTCTGCTGTCCCATTCTGGTGTGGAGAATAGGGTGCACTTTTCTCATGTCTTATACCGTTCTTGGTCAATAAAGACTGATACTCCTGACCTGTATATTCACCACCATTATCAGACCTTAGGCACCGAATTGTCCCATAGGGGGCGGTGTCTGCTATGAATTTCTCTGTTGCTGTGACAGCGTCACTTTTTGACTTTAGAAAGTAAGGAAAAATCATCCCACTATAATCGTCTGTGAATCCAATAGCATATCTGTAGCCATCTTTATCTGCAGGCTCTATTGGACCAGCTAGATCTGTATGCACTAACTCAAGTGGCACCTTTGCCCTGGCATCTGCCTGTCTGTTTCTATATTGAGTGAATTTTCCCTGTATGCATACCTCACAATTAAACGGGGACTTATCATGTTTCCCTTTGATAGTCATCCCTTCAACCACATTCTCTAGTTTAGCAACATCTTCAAAATTAATTTAAAAAAAAGTATTTTATGCCATGTGTGAATATCATAGCATCCTTTACACTCATCAATATCGTCATTATCTACTGTGCTAAGATAATACAATTTCCCATATACATCAATTTTGAACATGGTACCATTTTCATGTCTGATCCAGTCATCTCCTTCTTTGAAGTGGACCTCTGCTCCGCTGGCTGTCGCTGCTTTAACTGAGAATATGTTCTGTGGGAAAGATGGGATGTACAGTGCACTTTTCAGACGTGTCTTCACCTGTTGTCCCTCACTGTCAATCAAATAGACCTCAGCCTCTCCCCTCATCTTCGCCATCCCGGTGGCTTTCGTTCCGTCCGCCAGCTCTATCACATGGCTCATGGGTTGAAAGTTTTTATCACAAGACTTAAACTTGGTAAAGTCATTTAGCATGTGCGCTGTGGCACCACAATCTACCATAAGTCCCTTCTTGTTTGTGTCCATTGAACAATCGTTCATCTTGAAACTGAATGTGTGCTCCTCTCCATCTCCACTCGCATCTCGGTGTGGGTCCCCGGGCCGTGTGCTCCATTCCTCGGGTCCTCCGCGTGCTGTGTTCACTCCGTCGTATCCTCGTCCTCCGTCGTGTCCTCGTCCTCTCCCACGACGTGGTGTATCCCACCAGCGCTCTGGCCGTCTCTCCTGGGGCGCGTTCAGGCATGTCCTGGCGAGATGTCCCTTTTCCCTGCACCTGTAGCATTCAACCTCGGCTAGGTCTCTTTTCTTCTCCCTTCCACGTCCACGTGCTGCTGCTGCTGCCCTCATGACGTTGTCCTCGTCTCCACTCATTGTCTGATATTTTTCTGTGTTTTCGAAACTTCTCATCTTTGTCTTAAACTGACCGAAAGTCAGTCGGTCATCCGTTTGGGTGATGTGCACGACAAACGCTTTATAGGATTCGGGTAAACCTTTTAGCACCGAAGCAATCTGCAACCCGTCACTGATATTTTCTTCGGCCCTTCTCAACGATGTAAATATCGTCTCCGCTCGTAAGACGTAGTCAGTGACAGTCTCGTTGCTTGCTTTGTGGAGTGTAGAAAGTTCACAGTAGAGACTCACCACACGTGGCTTCCCTTTGCCTGCATAGTGCTCCCGTAGTATGCATAAAGCACGTCTTCCATCTCTGTCCGCGTCACGCATCACAAGAGACAAACTTTTGTCGTCAAGAACCTGTACTAATTCTGCATAATGCTTCTGCATTGAATTTCGCATCTTCAGCGAGTGCATCTTCATCGTCTTCATCGATATCTGGCTCCACCACGATGGTGTCACACAATCCGTGCAGTTGCATGTGTGCTAAGAACCGCGTCTCCCAGAGCTCGTAGTTCCTTTTGTCACCATCAAATAATAGTCTTAACCACTTTTGGCCACTGTGACTGGGCCCATAACCTGTTGTGTTTGCATTAGCCATTATCCCAGCGTGTAGTGTAACCAGTGGTCATTAGGAAAACACGTACATCCTCAATGAAGTTCAGCCAGGTAGTGAGGCATATTTATTGTGCGCATGTGCAGTAGCAGACAGCGTGTGCACGCAGGCACGTGATGATGTAACGCAGGTACGTGATGACGTAATATCAAGAACATGGCTTCGCATCAATGTTAAACATTCAACACACATCACCATCATCTCACTGTCGTTTGAGGTTCTGCAGACACAGTGAACCTCCACTGCATCAGGGTTCCTTTCAGGGCTTGGGGTTATTGAGGTATATGCATATTCTGGAGCATTTTTGTTAACAAAGCTCTGTACAATGTGTCCCTCATGATCTTCTCCGGAAATATGCACATCTCTGGCCTAACTCCCTTGCATAAAACAGATGCAAATGCCAACGAAAAAAGGCCACAATTGCTGCAATTTGTCTGCACTTGCACGACCGGTTTTCGCACCAGGAATGTGGGTGCCAATGGACGCAGTAGCCACGACATCTTTTGTGCCTTTTTTTGGGTCAAGTTTACATTTAGGCTGTCATAAATGGCCACCTCATTTAGGCCACAGAAAATGTTGCTTGCTGTGACCCAATGGTTTTCATTAACATGAAGAACCTGGACAAAAGGCCTCTGTGGTGTCCCAACCCCCCCCCCCCCCCCTGCTGAAGAGTCTGGTATAACAGACATGACTGAAAGCTATCTATCTCTGGAAAATTTTGGACATGTGAAAACATGCAGCATCCATATGCTCATCTTTGAGCCAAATGTCTGATTTAAGGATGCTAAACAGGTCTTCCTGAAGAATGACTGGTGATCTTTTCAGTCTGTTGGCTGGGATGACATCCTGTGGCTTGTACTTTTTCCAAATTGGTCCATGGTGTTTTCTACCTTTCCGCAGGTTCTTCCTTACCTATGAGACCATACCACCTAAGTACCATACAGTATAACACACTTAGTTTACTGAGAATGATTTACTTGAAATGGGCTCTCACCTTTTCACCCCCAGTTATTCCCTCAGTACAACACTGTTTTTGTGAGTGCACCGTGTAGTTGAGATATACAGTAATCTTTGTTAACTAACACACACACACGTTTATCATCTTGGCCAGCACTGGCGCGATCACTGAAATTGATCAGTGTTCAGGTTCTGGTACCAAGCATTTCCCTCAAATATTCTCTCTCTCTTCCCCCCTCTTCTCTACCCATCTCTCTCCCCCACCCCCTACCTGCTTCCATCTATGTCTCTAGCACACATGCACACTGTGCATTTTCGCTCTGACGTCAACATACAACCTCTCTGCCTCCGTCCCCCCTCTCTCACTCTCCCTCTCTCTGATCCAGCTCTGGTCTGAAGTTAGAACCAGGTGTCTATCACTCCTTTGTTATGTTTTTAATATTTATGTTTTATATGGAAAAGGCATGAGGAACGCTTTTTGTGGTCCTTGTGTGACCATTGGTTGTTGGTTGTTGTTTCTGCTATTGTTTCGCGAGGTGAACATTAGCTTGCTGTAACTGTGGCTGAAGTCATATCAAGAAAACCATTTATAAACATAACAATCTGGAGTGTCACTCTAGGCATGACCACACAAGCTCGCCCACTAGGGGGAGCAGAGGACTTGGGAGTAACTTCGGTACCATGGACAGCACATAGCTGTATAGGTCGTCTGATTGATGGATGGAAAGTATGTATCAAAGATTTTTAATATACGCCATCACACACGTCGCTGGTAGTTATAAAATGCTAAAGCTATTGTACAAATGTTACGAAAATGTTTGTGTACCATTTTGTAAAGTGACCATGGTTGCCTGGAATTAAGATACTCACGACCTACTTCTGGTCTCCTAATGAGCTGTCCACACAAAGCAAGTATGGGTAAATAAATGCAGGCAAAGATGGCGCTGGAACATGGGCGTGTTCACACCAATGGCCGTGTTTACACCAAGTGACATCACAAGTGGGCATGTTTACACCAAAGCAGTGAACAAGCCTTGAAGGTAATTTTTGCCATGTTTTATCTATCAAACGTATTTTTTGCAATTGAGGATTTATCAGTGAGCTTGCTATGAGAGCACAAAGTTTCAATTAATTAATATTTTCATTAGACAATTGTGGATTTATAATGACTATCAGTGTCCTTTTTTGGTGTATTTAATAACTATCAGTGTCCTTTTTTGGTATGTTATCTATTTGCTAAACATTGATTTAAGTTTTATATTTTACATAGCTTACACTGTTTGAGAACCACTGATCTATAAACAATTCACGCTGAAATAGAGGCCATTGTTCTTGCATAAAATGTATTTCTTAATACTGGCAAGAAGGCACAGAGACTAGGAATGCAGTCGGTATAGTAACGTGGGTACTCTCCACGCTTCCCACTCCCAGTGAAGCCAACACAGTCCTTGAACTCCTCTCCACAGTCTTGACATCTGATGATGGCAAAAGGCACCCTGGACTCCTCCTTCATTGATGGTGCAATATTATTCCAGTTAAGCTCTCCTTTTCCAAAAACAAAAGAAAAACATTGTGCTGTATGAAAGAAAATATACATTGTATAAAAGGTGATTTAGTCCAATAATGGCATTTACCATCAAGCCAAGCAAAATGGGCCCTCTTCCTAAATGAAGGACTCATTGTGATGTCCCGAAAGGCCCTGCAGGTGAGTGCGAGACATTGGTACGCTGGGTCGCCTTCAAAAAGCACTACCTCAAGAAGGACGTCCTCCAGGACCTCCGGTGGAAGCTAAAAGGCAAAAAAATTAAATAATAACTGTTGATCACCATCAATTTTAAATCATCATTTGTTCTTTTAATTCTTGCGCTTTACCTGTAAAATATTCGGTGTGTCTGGTGCCTTTTGGGGAACAAAAAAATAATAATTATACAAGTACCACAGGTAAACTATGTCTGACTAAAGGATTGACGTGTGTACAACAGAAGTCTGATTGAGTATGTGTGAGAGTAATTGAGATTAAGCACTAACCCGCTCTCTCGCCTTTTTCTTTGTGTAGCTGTGGAGCCTTGGTGTCTAACATTAAAACAATACAACAGTTATAACAATGAGGTAGGACTTGCCAATAGAGACTATTTTTGGTGTTGGAAAATTTACAATGCAATATACTATATTGAATGTATTATTAATATCATTATAAAATATTATTATTAATGCAGTATATTATCTATGCCACCCTCGATACATTAAAGATTTTATAAACTTGGCTGGGGGTGTTACCCTATTCTGCTTGTGAATACAGGTGGGTGACAAAGGATCACAATGAGAAACCATGTTAAGAGAACCATGTTAATGATGGCACAACTCCCAAAGTAATGAAAAAAGAACTGAAGTGAACAAATAAGCAACATTTCAAGACGGTAGTATATATCCATCACAATATTGTTTATTATTTGCAAACAGTGTATAGGTTAGGCTACATCACATATCAGAGATCATATGGTACTGTAGTAATGTGGGTATTATTGTTAAATACATGTAACTTGTAACACTAACCACACCAAGTCAATTTACATATGTGCAAAAGTACCTTGGCCAAATAATATAAAATGGATAGGTGTGGTAACTTCTCATCACTATGTAATTCTCACTTACCTCTCTGCTTTCCTCTCTGCTTTCTTCAAGCAGGCCCTGGTCCCTGTCCATCACCTGTTGGGGTGGCATTGATTGATTTACAACTTTAATTATTAGACAGCAATGTAAACAGCAGTAGACATTAAGGCTAAAAGGATCCATTAGTTTCAAATGTAGTCCTTCCTACACCTGCCATGTGATGTTGGGACCAACACCTGTGTTGGTCCCAACATGGCAGCTGTAGGATGGATTGATTGATATTTGAATACTTTTAGAAGTTTGCATAAGACTACATTTGAAACTCAATCATAAATAGGATAACACAAAAAAGTCCTAGGGACTTGTTTTGTTTTCATTCATTGTAGTCCTAACAGTCAGATAGAGCAATGTGAGCTTAGCAATGTGAGCTTAGCAAACACAATGCTGATGAAATAACTTGCTCCCTCCCTGTCATGTTTTTTACTTTAGTAAAAGTAGCAATACCACACAGTGTAGAAAATAATGCTCAATTACTATTACCACAGTAAAAGTGCAAACGTGTTGTTGCCATCAACATATAGGGTACTAAAAGTAAATAATAGTTACTTGTTTTATTTTTCAAACATTTTCAAAATGCGTCAGGTCAGGTGAAGATTTAAGTGGTTAATTTATGTTTTACATTAATCTAAATCTGCAAAGGAACTAGAAACAGGTAAAGTAAAAGCATCTTTAAAAAAAATGGCACTGTTAATTAATTTACACCACAATGACTGCATGATGCTTGCTTTATGCTTACCGGTTCAACTACTGTGCTAATGCCTGGCGTGGCTGTTGCTCCAACTTGGAGAACAGGGGAAGCAGCCACGCTGCTTGGCCAAGGAGGAGCTGTGTTTTGGGGCTGAGGGACAGTAGCAGCAGCAAACAAATCACTTATTTTATGGCATGTGCTGGCATCTACTAATATTTTTTTTGCCTTTTTCTCGCGCTGCTTTTCAGCACCCCCCTTTCTTTTTTTTGGTGGCATGTTTCTCTCTCCAATTAACAATTCACCCGTGGCCAGCGTCGTTTAAACTGCACACCCACAGGCCCACAGCTGGTCTCTGATGAGCAGGTAATGAGGGGGGAGGGAGAGGGGGGGTGGGGCTGCTCTTCCACTTTCAAGCAGCTCACACAGCTGATCGTGATCTGGGCCCAGCAGCCCTCCCTTCCAGACAGCGGCCGCGGGGTCCTAGTGCCGGCCTCATTTGAGGCTTTTTTTCCCTCCTCTTTTTCCCCGTGGCCTCGCGGCCCAAATACCGGTTCGCGGCCCACGGGGGACAAATCCCCCCCGTCCCCCCCCTTTCCTACAGCCCTGATTGTTACAATAGTGTAATGGTTTCTCAGGTAGGAACTTTTGATTTAAGTGCATGATGCACTAGACTAGTAGTTGGTTGAACCTAATGCCAGTGAGGTTATGTTTACATAAACTATAATAAACTATTGCCCAATTGGGCTAAAGATATACATTCTGTGTCGATGTTTGGAGAGAACAGAATTTAACGTATATGCGAATTGTGGAGTGGAGGAGTTACGATAATGCACGGGACTGAGATACAGAGTTGAGACAGACTGCACATGATTACGTGCAAATGGAGATGAAGATAAAGAACAGAGACTGAGATTTATATTAGATAAATATAAACTTTATTACTGGAGAGAAGACTCCGATCGTCTTTTACAATAGTGACATTTCAGAGGACAGAGTTCTCATTTCATGTCACGAATCAAATCAATACAACACTTGTAGGCCTACATGTGTAATATCAGACCACCAATGCAACACGTACGACGAAAATATAAGCCTGAACTGTAATATCAAATCAATCCAACACTTGTATGCCACTAATAGAAGACAAAACGGTACCATCAGACCAGTTCTACGCTGCAGAAAATCGAAGCCTAAATTAATTTCAATGTAACTTCAATGACATGAGAAAACATAACAAAATAACTGAAATCAATGGCTACTAACCGTCATACTGGATCAAATCCGATAATGTAACATATAATTATTATCCAAATATCTCTGCTGAAGTAACGTCTCTTCGGAAATCCGCCTCAGCTTGGTCTGGAACGGCTGAAGGAAATTAACAATCCCATTCCGGCATTTTCGGATGAACCAAAGATATCATTGGGCATAATTATAAAATCTACCTGCTAATGTTATAGTCTTTTAGTATTATGTATGAAGTTTACCACTTTTTGAATGTACTAGTAGAGAGCTGGGTAAGAGGCCGTGTCAGATACAGGGTGACAGAAGGACAGAGTCAGAGGCGGGAAAGTCTGCAGCCTGCTGCAAACTGACACTCTAAACTCTCACCCAGTCCGCTCAGTAATGTAATATCATACCTGGAGTTGTGAAAGACTCATTGCAAAATACACGGACCACCACAGTAATAAGAACCTAAACACACGAGTTAAGATGCATGAATGGTGAGACAGCACCTTAGGATATCCCAGCCTAAAGTCAACAGGTTACTTATAGACAAGAACTGGCAAATGTAAGACAGGGGTTCCCGGTTTGACCAGTCAATGTGACATGGACTTGGAAAGGTCAAAGCTCTCAGATGGGTAAATTGTTCTACGAATAACGTTAATGAATGTACTTGGATTACACTGTGACGACATTCATCTCATGTATAAAGACACCCTGAATCCTGTAAAATCCTAGGCAGACCTGCAGCGGTCTGCTTCAGCTTGTGTTATTGGCTTATGTATGGCTGACTATTTAAATAAACGAATATGTGATTATAACTCGTCGTTGTCTGTCAATAACTTTCATTAATAAGTTAACACTAACAAGTCTGTCCATTGATAATTATTCAAAAGACCAATCACAGCTTGGTGTAAACACGCCCACTTGTGACGTCGCTTGATGTGAACACGCCCATTGGTGTAAACACGCCCATGTTCCAGCGCCATCTTTGCCTGCATTTACCCATACTTGCTTTGTGTGGACAGCTCATTAGGAGACCAGAAGTAGGTCGTGAGTATCTTAATTCCAGTGGAGAAGTGAATGGGGTGGGTGGTGGAGATGAATGCATGAGGGGGTTGAGAGGCAACCATGGTCACTTTACGAAATGGTACACAAATGGTAAACACATTTTTCGTAACATTTGTACAATAGCTTTTGCATTTTATGACTACCAGCGATGTGTGTGATGGCGTATATAAAAAATATATGATACATACTTTTCATCCTTCAATCAGATGACCTATAGATGTGCTGTCCATGGTACCGAAGTTACTCCCAAGTCCTCTGCTCCCCCTAGTGGGCGAGCTTGTTCGCACGCACATGTTCCAGCGCCATCTTGCCTGCATTTACCCATGTCTCACGCAAAGCACTAAGTATAACTAAAACTACAAAGATATATTGTTTTAAAAATAAAACTATAATGACAACTGGTGAATGAAAGTTATACTTCTTGGACCATGAGGCCCAATCAATCCCCTTGACGTTGTAACAGTAGGAAAGCTCTAAGCCCTCATGGACTTCACGTGAACAAACCTGACCATGTTGTATGATGCTGGGAAACCATCACTTGTGTGTTTGCAAATGTTATTTGCTGAAACATTTGTTAAAATTGTCCCTAGTCTTCTACTCCAAGACACAATGTTGCAAAGAATATGAACCTGCACATTGAAAAAGGCAATTAAATCAAGCACACCTTCTGTGTTTTTGTCTGCTGGACAGCTTTTGTTGGGGTCCCATGGCCTATGACAGACACTGGTGATGTCTGGTTGTCAGGTGTGGGTTGCCTTGATGCGACAGGGTCTGTAGTCACCTGATTAAATTCAAGAAAACCAGTAGTAACTTTTAATATGTTTTCAAATTGTTTTATTTTCAATTTTGTAATTATTATCCTGCGGTTATAATTATAATACTTGACCTAATAAGTCATTATACAATGCTTTATATATATATATGTGTTATGCTTCTTTTTATGAAGCATTACAATTAAAAAAAAATGTTTATAACTAAATTATACATTGTTGCAAGCAGATTAAAATGCCTTTTAAGTATTTTTAAAACACATTATAGGCATGGGCTGCATAGCAATTGTTACCCAGTATTTAACACTTGCTATGCATCCCATGTATCTAATGCTTTATAAGAAAACTTATAGCCATTATATGATATTATCCCCCTCTAAATCGCACAATGACCTTTTAAAGTAGGTTAAAATCACTATATAATGCAGTATAATAGAGATTATAATGCCTTATAAGAATGTTGATAACACATTACATTACATTAAATGCACCTATACTTTAAAAATTCCAAATAAATTATGCGAACCTTGTTAGTTTTTGGTCTGGTCCCCATGTCCTTCACAGACACTGGTGATGTCTCGTTTTCAGGTGTGACAGGGGCTGTAGTCACCTGATTACATTCAAGAACCAGTACTGAATATTTTCAAACAGTGTTATTTCCAAAGCATGTGTGCAACATATCTCAAGTATTTAACCCCACGATATATGATTGCTATGAAAATGCACCTTTAGCCAAGCTGCTGTACTTTCCCAAAACACGGTGCTCCCATTATAAACAATTTAAAACATGCACTTCACTCAGGGAAAAAAAACATTTGTGGACATGGGGCCCTACTTTTAAGGCAATCAAATTAAGCACACCTTCAAACTTTCTGTCTGCTGGCCAACTCGTTTTTGGGCCCCATGGTCCTCGACTGCAGTGGTTGATGCTGGGTTGTCAGCAGGGGGATTTTTTGTTGTCACTGGGGCTGTAGTCACCTGAATGAATTCAGATAAACCATTAGAAACTTGCAATGTCTCGTCAAACTATTTATAATACTACTACAATTTTAAAAGGTTCTTCATATTACCACTCTATGTTTGAAGGGGAATGCCTTTTTGATTGAGGTATTATAGATCCCTCTCCTATTTTGTTTCCGCTATAGATCCCTCTCCTATTTTGTTTCCGCTGCTTCCATTTTTCCACCAAGAAGCGGACCTTCTAGACAAATATATAACTTCTTACAGTATATAGTTACAGTATATGAGACATTGTGCATCGAAAGTTGCATGTTTAAGATTGTTTTAAACTACGCTTTTGATGCATACATGTTAATGTAAATATCCTTTCAGTATCTTTGGGGTACAACACATCACAATTCTGTATATTTGACTGTTGCTCTCCAAGCTGATTTAGCAAATGTAAAGGCACAGTTGCCCTTTTGCCTTTGAGCATGTTGAGAAAATGCAACCCTAACCCTGTAAATTAAGGTATAGGAGTGGTGCTAGTCATATTTGGAACATGTAATGTGCTGTCCACATTGATTGTGAAATGGAAATCTGGCCAGAAATTTATAATAAGTGCCATTACAGCAAGATGGTGGACGGATAGGCGGAATCCAATCCATAAGTATTTCCATTTCACTTTGAAGCACCACTATGTGCTGTACTCTATGAAATTAATTATTAAGGAATGGACAATTAATATTGTCTCTGTACTGCAGTAATAATGTTACATTGGTTAAATATTTAAAACATTATTAAGCTAAATTAAAATAAAATATACTGTTGACTGTCTTACTTGTCTTGTAGTGGTACGCTGTGAGTCAGCAAATTCCCTTAAAAGGGCAGTGTGGGTGTCTTTATACTGCCTAATGAAGTCGTCTAGTCGGGTACATTTTCTTCCTTGGAATCTGATTCTTTTCAAGTCCCATTGACTTTTTTCCATTATCCCCTGGGTTGTGTTGTCCTGTGTGAAATTCTGAAAAGGAAATAGCATGGTAGTGTATGACTTCAATGGTTTTTAAGATTTAAGTACAAGTGCATTTTCAGAAATTCGTCAAAATTATACTACACCTGGCATTTTTTCTTTTCTATCTTGGCAATTTTTTTTTTAAACTGCTGGTAAGGGTCTCCGTCTCCATGCCTACCCAGGTCACCTGAAAATGTAAAGCATTCCTTTTAAGGACACATCTCTTCATTTATTATAAGTTACATCATTTATACACAGTACAGTACTTTATCAAACATTCTGTAAATTAACACAAAATCATTAATTACAACTGGCCCTCCATTGCAGGTGCCACACTTTCCTGGGGCATTTTTAGTGAAATGCAAGTATTTGGAGTAGGCTATGGTGTTTTTTGTCAGGGGTTGACCCTACAAACTTTTTCATATTAACACATTTTACTGGGTTAATCCTTGGGGGATAAGTGTCAACAGTAAAGCTAATATATTGTGATAGCTCAATTGATTTTCTTTTAAAAACTATAACGATAACTAGAAATATATCGATCACCATTGTCTTTGTTATAGTTGTTGTGGGAATCCAATAGATGATTTTTAAAATGTCTTTATAGTTATACAGTTATTGTTTTGGGTGTTAAAGGCCCTTTAGTTTGATAACTATGGGAATGAGATACAGTGTTTAGTGAGAAGGTATAAGAACAGAGTTACAACCATTACAATCCATTATTTGTATTTCCTGATATCTCACAAAGCTGACCATTTGGCCATAAGGTTATACTAGAGGAAAGGTCATGTGGTCACCACAAACGACACATGTGATGTCAATCAGATAGATATGTTGCCTTTCAGCAAATTATTGGCTAGACCAACTGACCAACAGTGTTAGTTCCGTTATTAGGCGTGACAGCTGGGCATAATTATGAAGGACATCAGTTAATAAATACTTTTAATAATGTTTTTTAATAGAGACATTTTTTAAGTAATTACTTCAATTACATTAAATCTTCAAAATATTTAATGCTTTAACTCACCAAGCATCAGGCCCGACCAAAGGACTGCATGAGGAAGAAAGTGAACAGCCAACGAGGACAAAAATGTCATTTGGGTCCCCTTCCTTGTCCAACGGTGCAGTGCTGATGACATTGTTGAAGTGCTCTTGAAAGGGCGTACAACTTAGGGTCTCCTAAAAGGGTAATATAAGGTTATATGTGGTATCCATTTTAATAAAGGCATAATTTCTAGTCATTATTTTATGTATTTAGTGCATACCTCAAGGTCCTCTGGAACAATTTTGTCATCATCGACAGTGTCCCCTAAGGTGGTCAGCATGAGCTGGAGGTTGTTGAAGTGCTTCTCAACGTCGTCAGAGCTGAATTGGCTGCTGAAAAGTACTGTGCAGCTTAGGACCATTTCATCCAGCTGAACAAGGGAACTGGCTGTGGTCATTAGTCCAAACACATGCATGGCCAGCTTGTAGTGATTGGGCGCACTGAGGGAGAAATACAAATCATAGCATTCTCATCATGAGCACTTCTTTGACAATAAAATTGATTTCTACATGCTGAGGTTTTTTTTTTCCACTTACTGTTTTTTGCACAATGTTTTTGCATTCTTCATTATGTGGTGCCGTTCCCTGTTATTATGCTATAATAACTACGGATCAAGGCAGTCAGGTTTTTCTGGCAGAACACCATGGATATGGCCTGCATGAGGACCATGGAGCCATCACAGATCATCATGATCGGAGTGACATTTCCGTGTCCGGATTGTTTTGTATGCTCTGTCTTGAAGGCATGCAGAAAATACAACACAGACGACGTTGTGTGGTCGCAGGTGACAAATGTAGCAACTGGAAAAGGAGAGGAACCCTTCTTGGGATTGCGTACCACCAGCTCATAAACATAAAAAGGACGTGAGCTTTTTTAGATTTTTTTGATGATGCTTCCTGTTGCATCAAGATAGACAATGTCTTCTTTTGTACGTTCATGAAATATTTGTTATGCTTTTTTGGGACCACAGCATCACACCCTTTGGATCCAGTAGGACTTTCTGCAACACTTCCTCTGGGTCATTGGTCTTCTCTTCCACCATCATCTGGAGACTGAGAATCTCATTATTATGTTTTCTCTCCTTTTTTCTTTGTCTATAGGAGATGGACTTAAGGACACCTGGGGATGGTGCCTACAGCCAGACTCAAAAAAGGATTCTTCCAAACCTTCCAGATTTTTGAGGAAGTGTGCCCTGGGAGGTGTGGTTTTAAGTATCTCGTGTAAAGCTTTTTGATTGTCAGCTCTAACCAGTCGGCTTTGGATTTCATTTTTAAAGTGGCGGCATTTCAGTCCACTGAAGAGCACATCCGCTTTCAGGGTCTTCTCACTATTCACAACCACACTAACCGTTGCTGGGCAATCCTTGAACGTGCAGCGTCCTGTACATGAAAAAACGGGTCCTTTCCTTGATAGTCCATGAGCCAGAGCCCCAAAATTGAGCAATGATTATCGAAAGAGTGGGCAAAACCAAACCTATATTAAATTGTTCATAGGGTCAATACGAGTAAATAAATATATGATAACCTTTCCACAGGAGCAGCTTTTTCATGGTTATCACACATTTTGTAATTTTCCCCATACGTACGTGACAGGTGAAAAAATTACAAACTTTAAAAAAGAGTTATCATAATGAAACTTCCTGAGTTGATTACTTACATGAAGACAATGATTTATCGTATTACAAGTTTTCTGAAATTGTATATTTAAATATGCAAATTAGGCATTAGGAAAATATGCCCAAATTTGCATAACTTTCCAGAATCAACATTGGAACATTGGACAAAGCCAGAGTCAACATACTTGTTTCATTTTGTTAAGATGTTGGAGTCAAAGGTTTTTAACGGAGGGAATATTCAATATCTGGCTCAATTTTGGGGCTCTGGCTCATGGACTAAATGCCTAATTTGCATATTTAAATATACAATTTCAGAAAACTTGTAATACGATAAATCATTGTCTTCATGCAAGTAATCAACTCAGGAAGTTTCATTATGATAACTCTTTTTTTAAATGTTGACATGTTTTCACCTGGCATGTACGTATGGGGAAAATTACAAAATGTGTGATAACCATGAAAAAGCTACTCCTGTGGGGAGGTTATCATATATTTATTTACTCGTATTGACCCTATGAACAATTTAATATAGGTTTGGTTTTGCCCACTCTTTCGATAATTAAATCTTGTCTGGCTCAAGGACTATGAGGAGCCCTTAACCTTGACCCTGTGCCGTTTAAATGCAAAACTGCAGTGTGGGTGAACAGTGTAAATGCCCTTAGAAATGACATTGGTCCATTCCAGTCCATGGAACTGATTTTTCAGGGGTTATTACTTATTAGTTTAATTTTTTTTCGCCATCTTTGCGTTCTTGTTGGAGCAGGAGAATTTTCAGCATTTTCTACAACAGCTGTCAATGAATGCTGAGACAGACAGACAGACAGACGAGAATAAATACAAAGATAAGCAGTAGCCCACTGGGCAAAGTGCTCAACTCCAGTGCTCAAAGTATACTGTAGATATAATATAATACATGGTCAATGTACTCATTATGTACTCAACAGCAAGTAAAGGTTGCTCAGTCTAAATGTTACTTAGCTTAAAGTACTATATTAATTGATTAAAACAGTACTAAAGTATTCAAAAGTACAAGTGCAAGTACATATCTTTTTTTTATTTAATATCAATTAATTTATGTATTGCTTTCACAGTGCCATAAGCCATTAAATTCAGAAGTTACTTGTTAACGAGAGTGAAAGTCATAATAAGTAGGCTACCCACAAAAAGTAAAGTACTGTACTTTGTCCATCACTGAATGTAGCCAGTGGTGTAAAGTAACTAAGTACATTTACTAAAGTACTGTACTTAAGTACCATTTTTAGGTATATTTTACTTCAGTGGAATATTTCCAATTTTCAGTACTTTTACTTCTACTCCACAAATATTGTACTTTTACTCCACTACAATTATTTGAAAACTTTGGTTACTAGTTACTTTTTAGATTTAGATTTTCATCACTAAAAATACATTAACCACTTAAGCTCTAAATATATTTTGGCTATTTGAAAATAGCCGATCTACAAGCTCACAATGTGTCGCTTACTCGCTTTGTGAGCTTGTAGATCTGCTATTTTCAAAAGATGTTTATACATTTTGAAAACTTGAAATGGGACATTCTGAGCACTTTCTACTTTTGGTTCTTTAAAGGGTAAGACCACTTTGGTAGAGGTTTGGGTTGTGTAGTTACCTTGCCATGATGTAACCCCAAAGGTGGGCAAGAAATCTAAAATAATTGCTCCATCGATTAGAAATTGATAATTCAAAATATGCTCCTCATTGACTTACATTGTACGGTAAAACAGCTCTCAAAGTCACTCTTTTAGCACATAAATGAACCCAAACATAGCTGATTCAGGCAATATAGAGCATCACCAAACCCAGTACTGTTTTTTTTTTTTATAAAAATGTCAACTTCCTGTTGATTTTACTATTTGAAGATCTGGATCCGGATCCGCGGATCCAGTCCAGGTTTTCTACTTATTAAAAATGGCAAAATCAACAGGAAGTTGACATTTTTATTTTAAAAAAAAACAGTACTGGGTTCGGTGATGTTCTATATTGTCTGAATCAACTTTGTTTGCGTTCCTTTATGTGCTAAAAGAGTGACTTTGAGAGCTGTTTTACCGTACAATGTAAGTCAATGAGGAGCATATTTTGAATTATCAATTTCTAATCAATGGAGCAATTATTTTTTATTTCTTGCCCACCTTTGGAGTTACATCATGGCAAGGTAACTACACAACCCAAACCTCTACCAAAGTGGTCTTACCCTTTAAGTGCATTTTGATGCCAATACTTTTGTACTTTTACTCAAGTACATTTTTTATTCCGGACTTTTACTTGTAACAGAGTATTTCTATATTGCAGTATTGATACCTTTACTTAAGTAAAAAAATATATACTTTTTCCACCACTGAATGTAGCCAGATCATTTGAATAAGTAACCTGTAGTGTATAAATAATAAACAGGCTGAAAATAGCTTCTTTCCAAGAGCTGTAACCTGTGGTTGCCCCTACTGACAATGACTAAAAAAGACCTCTAGGTGTCAGTGTTGAACCACATTGTACACTGTTTGGGCAACTGTCTTGTTTCAATGCTTATCTTTAGTGGTGGAAAGAAACTAAGTACATCTACTCAAGCAGTGTACTTAAGTACACTTTTGAGGTACTTTTACTTCACTTGAATATATCAATTTGTCAACACTTTATATGTCTACTCCACTGCATCTCAGGGGCAGAAATTGTACATTTTACTCCACGACAAGTATTTGAAAAGTTTAGTTACAAGTTACAATTAAGATTATTGTTACAAAACATAGGCTACATTAACCATTTAAGTGCCATACCTTGGCTAAAGGTTTACAAATAATGAAACAAATATTTAATACAAGCCATTTACTTACTTTGACATATCTGCTGTTTTCGCTAAATGTTCATCCCAGAACAGGGATAAGGGTCATTTAAATCTGTTCTGTTCAATGCTCTGCATTGCAACGGTTTAAGAACACTTTAGTCCCAACAGCAATTAGGCTCTTTAACTCCATGACCAGCCGCTAGGCTCATGAACTGGACTACTTGTTTTTAGTTATTTATGGGTCTATATGTGCACCAGCTTGTGCAGCTAGGCTTATGAACTGGACTAGTTTTAGTTACAGATGGGCCATGTGCAATAACAAAGGATTATTCCCAGTGACACCTTTTTAATGGTATTTATGCTTATTGTCTCCGCCAGGCCGAAAGGCATGGCGAGAGAGTATGTTTTCGCCCCTGTCCGTCCGTCCGTCCGTCCGTGTGTCCGTGTGTCCGTCCGTCCTGTCTGTGTGTTACCACCAAATCTCCGGCACCGTTGGCCCGGTCGCTGCAAAACTGTGCACACACACTCCCTGGATGCCAATTCAGAACCTCTGCCTCAAATTTTTCACATGGGCCTGTTATAGCGCCACCAGGAGGCCGATTTGTGCAAAACACATTTTTCCCATTACTCCTACAGTTTTTAACCAAACCTCATGCAAATCAGTACACAGTATCTCTATAGTCATGTGATCAACCCTGATCTGTCCGATTTCCCATATTCCATCCTCATTGGCTAAGGTTACCATCCAAAGTTTGCAGGATTGGTCCGTTTTGAACAAACTGCCTCAAATCATGAACGCAGCTTGCCATTTGCATAAAATTGCACACGCACATTCCCACTAGGCCGAGAGAGAAATGCCACTTAAAACTTTTCACATCAGCCTCATGGTGGCGCTATAACAGGCCGATTTGCATTTTTAACTATAACTGCACCGATCTGCGTGAAACTTTGCACGCCTACTCCCTAGAGGCCAAGGAAAAACATCTGCACTGCATTTTTCACATCTGCTTTTTACAGCGCCACCAGGAGGCCGACTTATGTCAAATACATTTTTGGATATTAATCCTTCAGATTTTATCCAAACATCACACAAATCGGTACACAGTATCTCTATAGTCATGTGATCAAGACGCATCTGTCCGATATTTCATATTCCATCCTGATTGACTAAGGTTGACTTCCAAAGTTTGCAGGATTGGTCCGTTTTGAACAAAATGTCTGAAATCATGAACGCGGCGTGCGATTTCCGTGAAAATTTGCACGCACATTCCCACTAGGCCGAGGAAGAAATGCCACCCTTTTCAAATTGGCCTATTATAGCGCCACCAGGAGGCCACAATAACTTACCTGACCTGGCGGAGACCTGTGCTCCGAGGAGCACTTTTTCTAGTTCATAGTATATTTGTTTTTTAACTAACCTTACTGTATGCCTGTATGAGCTATGGGATACCTGAACTTCCCTTCAGGGATTTGTAAAGTCTCTCTCTCTCTCTCTCTCTCTCTCTCTGTGTATATATATATATATATATATATATATATATATATATATATATATATATATATTATGTGTTTGTTCAGTAACATGGGTCTCCCCTCTTCAGCTCTTTAGTAAACAGAAAATATTTTTTTCAGGTCGGGACAACAATTTCATCCAATCAGGAGAGATAACTCGTACAGCATAAACACGGAAGTGATGAAACAGAACATTTTGCAGACAAAACTGCAACTGGAACACAAGCTGACAAATGAAGTTTGTGTCGCTCTCTCTCTCCTGATTGGATGACATTTGTAACCCACCTGACAAAGCAATAATCTGTTTACTAAAGAGCTGGAGAGACAGGGAGACCTTTATTACTGAACAAACACTCTACAGCAATGATTACAGGAGAAATGGACATTTCATTTGAGTTGAACTAATAGTGAGGATTGTACAGAGTGCACTCAGTGCAGCGTAGAGATGTGGCTGGCAGTGGTGTAAAGTAACTAAGTATATTTACTCAGGTATTTTTACTTTAGTAGAATATTTCCAATTGTCAATACTTCTACCTCTACTCTACATCTCAGAGGCAAATATTGTAATTTTACTCCACTACAATGAGATGGGTGAAATGAACAGTAATGAATGTTGAGTATGGAAGGCAGCACTGTGGAGTTAATGGGAACATGATTGTTGCATTTTCTTTGTTACTCTCCTCTCAACTTCTAATGCAATCAATACGTCACAGAACACAATGTGATGCGAACGCATGCTCTGAATGTGAACGGTGGTCTGTTACAAAGGTGGAAGAAGTACTCAATTTTCTTTTTTAAAGGACGACTTCACCCATTTTCAACCTATCTTCATATACCGTAAATCCTCTAATAGTGACCAGGGCTTGTATTTGTTTCAACTGTAGTGGGTACCGGGCTTTTATTGAAAGGAGGCATGTATAAGAGAGAGGCCTATATTTCCATTTTTCAAACAGATCATAATGAATAAATCAACATTTTGTGTCGGTTTGAACCCAGTAAAATGTACTGGGTTCATTTATTGAAACCAAGTACTGTATGAAATAAACAATGCATTTACAGGTGGTCACTGGTCATTTAAACTTGTTCAAAGTGAAATCAAGTAACTTTACCTGAGTAAAATAGTGCAATCACAATACTGGTATAAACAATTCTGAGGTAGGCTTACTCTCTTGGTAAACATGAACACCATACCATTTATATGGTATTTACTGCACATACAGCATATAACAAAAAAATATATATTGCCATGATAAATACCATAAATAACAAAAATTCAACAATATAACTTCAACTGAGGTAGCACAATACTGTGGTCCATCCTATTTATTGCACATTCAAATACCTGTATCTAGGCCTACAGGTATCTAGACTATGGTAGTAATAACAGTCAAGTTCAGCTGCAAATAATAAAATAACAAAAATTAAAATAAAATATATGGCTATACAGTAATAACATCAATGCAGCTTACATGAACAAAACAGTGCAACAGTGATCAATTTAACGAGTGCAAGTTATAACTTCAACTGAGGGTTACATTCACAACTAGACACGTCGCAATTCAGGGCAATTGCAGAGTGTGGTTGCGCCGACGCGAGTCGCGGGTCGCTGCCGCCGGAACTCGAGGAATACGCTGGGAGGAATACCGTCGGAGGCTGCGCCAATTACATTGTCACGCAACTCCTGAGATCACTTGCGTTTCATTTTGAGAGGATTGGTCCCCCCAACATATGTTTTTTGCATCAAAAGGTTACATTTTGAGCATTTGTGGCACCCCCTATGGATCAAAGTGGAAATGGCCTTTTTTGTAAAACGGGCCCCTTCCGCTAACTTTGGAAGCCATTTACGGACGAACGGTATGGACTATCAAAATTAATTCTGTGTACACTAATCATGTGTACTGATTTTTGTGAAATTTGGAGAAAATATGTGGGAGGAGGAGCTAAAAGTGTGTTTTGAAGAAAATTCAAAATGGCGGAAAATCTATCCTGACGCAAATGGGCGTGGCCTATATGGGGAGTTGCGTCATGACCCAAGGAATCTATTTTTATTCTAGGACCTACGGTTCAAGAGTTATAGGCCAAAACGTAAAGGGGGCTGTTATAGCGCCACCATGTGGCCGATTGGTGTAATTATTTTTCAATAATTTCGGACTAAATTATGAACCTCCCCTCCAAATCTGGTAACTCTAGCTCTTACGGTTTCTGAGAAAAAAAATACTTGAATTTGAGTTTTTTCACTTTTTCATTAAAGTGTATGGGGAAATTTAATGCACTAATAAATCAATATCAATAAAACTATGCAACCGATCTCTTAGCAAAACACAAGCGCACGATTCCCGGTGAAGCCGGTCATTTTGACATATGGCACTAAATTGGGAAAAATAAACTGTGGGAGGTGATGCGGTTTGAAATATTGTTTATTTTGAATAATAATAATAAAGTGCGAAGATTACTATAGTCTGGTTGCCCTGTTAGGGCAACCACACTAATAAGACAGACAGACAGACAGACATAGGGAGGGAGGGGGGAGGAAGGAAGGGAACAGACAAAATATAACAAAATATTTACAGGTCACTCACTGTCCTCCTCAAATTCACCATCCTCCCCGCTAGCAGCATTGTCCTTATCATCGTCATCCAGTACAATAAGTTTGTTGTTAAGCAGCTCGTCTTCATCTTCCTCTTCCTCGGCTGCAAGCCTACTGTTCTCCTCATCTTGCTGTCGCAGTTGGGCCAGAGCCTCTCGTCCTGCGGCGCAGGGCTGTCCCTCCCTGAAGCAGAGGATGCGATCGTCTTCACTCCTGTCAGGATGCACGGTCTGTCCACAAACTTTGAAAGACTTTATGATCAGATATTTGTCCAGCTTGTCCCAGGCAGTGAGCATCAGTCCACAAGCAGGTGGCAGGGCGGGGGCTTTCGGGTTACCTCCGGTCGTGTATTGCTTGTCTACGTCTCCAGCCATCCACTGATCGTAGGACTCATGTAGACTCGCCTTGAAGGGCTGATTCCACATCACATCAGGTGCTTGGACATATTTTGTGCAGCCTCCCGGAATCACTGCGGTTGTCATCTTGTAGCCTTTCAGTTCAGCTTTGGTAGCGACACTGATGTGGCACCGGTACGCGTCCCACACCAGGAGGCGTGGGGTGAAACTGAATTTTCCAACCACTGACTTGAGCCAATCTGTGGTGAGATCATCATTCATCCAGCCATTCTTAGACGTGGCGACCACTGCTCTGGTGATCTGTTCCTTCATTACCTTCACTTCACGAATAGCCCCTTTGAAGACAATATACGGCTTGAGTTTAGTGCCGTCGGCCTTGGCAGCAAGGACAACGGTGAGAAGGCTTTTCTCGTGTCCTGTTGTTTTCAGGGACACACTCTTTGTGCCTATGGCATCAATAGTAGTGGGAGACACCATATCAAACCAAACGGCAGTCTCATCCATTGCAATGATGTCCTTCTCTAAAATCCCTTTAGAGCTGACAGCCTTGCCAACGTGGTCAACAAACAAAACCAGTTTCTCAGTAAGTTTATCTGGGTCTTTCTGTGCCATGGTGGTGCGTCGTCTCAGTGACAGGTCATTGCGCTGTAGAAACTTCTCAAGCCAACCCTTACTGGCCACAAACGCCTTGCCTCCATCAATCACTGTTGGGTAGATTTCCTTAGCTTTGTTTTGTATCATTTTCCTTGACACTCGGTTGTGTTTGTCGCGCATTGAATGAATCCACTCTGAAAGTTGTGTCTCCAGCTCCTCGCTAACTTTCTTTCTCCCTCTTCCAGTCAGACGTGCTCTTTTATTGTCGGCTGCCATCAGCTCATCCTTTTGTATTTTCCAATATCTGATTTGTTTGGAATCAATATTAAAGTGTTTTGCAGCTTTCTCTCCCGAATGATTCGCCGCATACCGCAAAACTTCCTCTTTAAACTTAACGTCAAACTTGCGTCTCTGTTTGGTAGTCGCCATGCTTTCTCTACTGTTGTGTTGTGTTGTGTTGTGATGTGGTGCGCGCGTGTCCCATATAAGGAAGTATGGGGTCACGGACAGTTCACGAGGTATTTTAGTAAACCGCACCCTCTTAAGACTTAAAAAAATTTAGAGAAAAAAAAGAGCCTTGTAATTTAGGGTCGGCTTGTAATAGAAGGGAGGCTTTTAATTGCATATTTCAACGGCGCCCCTGGTCATTAATAGAGAGCCGTTTTTTAATTGAATAGAGGTTACTATTAGAGGATTTTCGGTAATTGGTCCTCACTAATGCACATGATAAAATGGTGCCATTTTTTTCTACTCTGTCTGTGTCTCATAGGAGGACTGTGGACACTACAGAATCCCGCCTACCAGTGACATCATCGTTAGGTTTATTATTTTTATGCTTTTCACCGTTGTACGGACAGCAGTTGAAACGCAGTCACCGATAGGCCCGATCATTTTCAGATTTCTCATACTCGCTCCCTATGGGCTGAAGTCCAGACTGATACCGGGGAGCAGTGGTGGAAAAAGTACTCAAATGTTTTACTTTAGTAAAAGTATCAATACTGCAATGTATAAGTACTCTGTTACAAGTAAAGGTCACACAATTGGTATCAAAATGTACTTAAAGTACCAAAAGTAAAAGTACTAAAATGGTTGGAAATAGCAGATCTACAAGCTCACAACGCGTCGCGAAGCGACGCATTGTGAGCTTGTAGATCTGCTATTTTCAAACAGCTTAGGTATAAAATAGGGCTAAAGTGGTTAATGTATGTTTCATGATATGATAATTTATATCTGCAAAGTAACTAGTAGGCTAACTAAAGTTTTCAAATAATTGTATTGGAGTAAAATTACAATATTTGCCTCTGAGATATAGTGGAGTAGAAGTAAAAGTATAGACAATTGGAAATACTCCAGGAAAGTAAACGTAGCTCAAAATTGTACTTAAGTAGAGTACTTAAGAGCCGTTTCACACTCGGGTCCCGGGTGCGCACTCCAGACCGCTTGGCTAGTGTGAATGTTGCGAATCGTCCCCCGAAACGGGTAACCGTTCCGTTCCCGAAACCACCTCCGGAGGCAGTTTCGGATCCGGATCATGCGTTTTCGGGTACGGTACGCTGCAATGTGAAAGCAAGCGTACCATTAGACGGAAGTGGCCCGCTATTTGGAATAGGTGACGGTATATAAACTCGACAAAAACAGCCAACAAAAACACCGCTCTTCTAGCCGGTGCTACTGAATGAATGAAAACGCCCCAGAATGCATTGCGCACTTAAGGTGGGCAGGTGCATATTACTCTTAAGGTGGAACATAACAATTGAAATAATAATCAACTTATATGATGGGAGCCTTTCTAACAATTTTACTCATTCAATTCTGAACCGATTCTTAAAATTTAAAATTCTCTATCAGTCATGAAACATTGGCGGGTCTCCATCGCGCATTTCAGGTGCACGAGCAGCGCATATAGTATATCTTGTGGGTATCTTGTGGAGTTTCAGCTACTATGCATCCCAGAAATATATAGCTTATAAGGCTTTGTAATTTGAAATTTGTAAGTAAATATGGTAACTCATTTAGATGTAGGCCTACGTAGGTTTATAGTTTCCCAAGGACTATAGCCGTTTCACTCATGATGCAATTTCTCTTTCATAACAGATACATACAGTACATGTGCCAGATAATCCCCACACCAAGAGAGTCAAAAAAGAAAAGACGTTGGATTGATGTACTTTATTTAGACATGAGACATGAGAAACAGTACATGGAAGTACAATTCACAATACAAGGTTTCAGTCATTCAGTCGGACTTCACTGTATAGGCTACTATAGTTGCCTTTTCATAAATGATATATTTTTGTACTTAAGCTGTCGTGAAAGTTTATAATATTTAGAGAAATTTAAAGTTTCAAATACAAAAGTATTAGTAGTTGTGAAGGTTAGCAAACTGGACATTTAGACTGAATGTTTCCTGTATCCTCATCTTGCGCTAATGCACACAAGTGTTTCACCAGGTTTTATTTGTGTTGTTTCTCATAAGCGTACATCCGTTGTCCGTCAACAACACAGCATTCTGTGCATTGACGTGCTGAGCGCTCAGTGCGTTGACTCACTCCCCAGCCGCAACCCTATATTTATGCGAGCCCAGCACAAACATTGTCGCATAGTTGATGACGTCTGTGTCCACAGAAGAAACACTATGTGCATGCCGCCACCTATAGGTTCGGGGGTATACATGCAAGTGTTCTCTGGTGCGATTGGATCTTGGGCAGTGTGAATGCTGGCCAGCCAAGCGTACTCGGGACCGGTTTGATTCAAACGAACCCAGTCTGAAACCGCCCTAAGTCAATTTACTTAGTTACTATACACCACTGCCAGGGAGGAACGTGAGAGTGAATCCACGTTATCAGTCTGGCCAATGGCAGGCTACACGAACGCAGTCCTGGGACCTTGCTGCTGGGAGGGCCTTTGCATCCAAAATGGAGTGGCTGGTGTGTGCTCGCTCAGAGGAGCAGTGCCGCGACAATGTGGCCCGGCTCCGGCAGCACTTTGGCAGGGTGGCTATGCAATGTAAAGGCAGAGAGTGTGAAGGGAGACGATGTACGCTGCAGAGAACTAACGGAACTGAGCTGGAGAGTGCTTTTCAGTCGCTGAGTTCCTTTCTGATGCCGTTATTGCTGAGGCCAGCAAGAGTGAACTACCCCAAGAGAACCAGCTCTTCATTGTCCCTCTTAAACTGAGACTAAATCCGTCGACGTCGCTGCTCAGCCATGTACTGAACATGGGGAAGACAACCATTCGGGACATGTTTACCAGATGGATCAACTTGCCAGTGGTGGAAAAAGTACTCCGATATTGTACTTAGTAAAAGTATCAATACTGCAAAATAGAAATACTCCGTTACAAGTAAAAATCCGGAATTCAAAATTTACTTGAGTAAAAGTACAAAAGTATTGGCATCAAAATGTACTTAAAGTACCAAAAGTAAAAGTACTAAAATGTTTGAAAATAGCAAATCTACTGCTATATAGAAGCTAATAACGCATCACGATCAACGCATCACAACGAGCTTGTAGATCGGTTATTTTCAAATAGCCTATGTATAAAATAGGCTAAAGTGGTTAATGTATGTTTTATAATATAATAATTGATAATTGCAAAGTAACTAACTAAAGTTTTCAAATAATTGTAGTGGGGTAAAAGTACAATATTTGCCTCTGAGATGTAGTGGAGTAGAAGTAAAAGTATTGGAAATTGGAAATACTCAAGTAAAGTACAAATACCTCAACATTTTACTTATTAAAGTATAGTACTTGAGTAAATGTACTTACTTTCCACCACTGCACATAATACATTCTATTACAGCTCAGAATTATACAGTGTTCTGTCTTCTCTCCCAAGCTTGACAGATAAAATGTGCCACAACAAAAGCTCCTTTTCTGAAACATATCTCAAGTTTTTCATAATCATCTAACCCAAAGAAATCACCACAAATAGAAGACATTTTACTAACAAATATGCCTGAGGAATACCCTCCCAAAATCATTGCTTTTCACCCAGTGAAATGCCTCTCTTATATCATCATATTTAGGGCAATAGAATACAAAATGAACCTCATTTTCAATTTCACCAAGTTCACAAATCAAACAGTATCTGTCTTCCTCTGGAGTGACATTAAACTTTGCATATGATAAAGAACTCAGACATTAAACTATGCATATGATAAAGAACTCACACATTAAACTATGCATATGATAAAGAACTCACACATTAAACTATGCATATGATAAATAACTCACACATTAACACATTGACTGCCAAGGGGTTTTCTAGAACAGGCTTTCCCACTGCCAAGGTTTTTGACCATTCTGACTTATTTTTGAGGGCCCACAGAAGATTTTGTATTAGGACTATGAAAACATAGAATATCTCAAAAAAAAGCTTAGAATCTCTTCTTTCATCTGAAAAAAAAAGTGAGTTGATACCATGCTCCGTTTTTTAGCTAGAGGAGTTTGAATACAGCTTGGTTTTCACCAAAAATAGGCCTTTTTCTTCAGAAGCTGAGATATGAGCGTTTTACTAAATGACACACATTTAGAGGCATAACTTGATTTCAAAAGTGTTTCAAATTTATTTTGCGCCTTCATTGACATCAGTCATGTAAACAATACTTGTTTATAAAAAGAAATAAAATAAAACTGCTTTTGATTGTACATTTATTGCCCTGTTTCGCTCCAAAGTGCTCAATTCAAACAACATTTTTCACTTTTTTTTTTTCTCAAAAAAAAAAAAAAAAAAAATCAAAGTTGATGTGCAACATCAATATATTCATCAAGAGCGTCATTTTCCAAACGTTTTGCCCACACAATTCAAAATCTCAATACTACATTCATAGCAGATCTACAAGCTTGCCTTTTTTTCTCTTATGCCATTTATGACATGTTGTGAATCTCTATGGAGTTCAACATCAATAAATTGGTGCTATTAGAGCAAAATAAATAAATAAAAGTAAAATCTCTGCCTGGCTATAAATCACATGAAGCAGTATGAATAGGCAGGTTGAGGTTGGTAGGTTGAACAAAAAATAGTAGCAGCCGCTTCACAAAGTGCAAGTCATTTCAAACTAAATGTAACATCAAATAATAAATACTAATCATTCAAATCAATAAATTGAGTGCAATTAGTGCAAATAAATAAACAAAAATAAAGTTCTTTTTTTTTGCAGCACCCTGAGCGGATCAGCGTGCGTCTACCCTGAGTTCAACATCAACAAATTGGTGCTATTAGAGCAAAATAAATAAATAAAAGTAAAATCTCTGCCTGGCTATAAATCACATGAAGCAGTATGAATAGGCAGGTTGAGGTTGGTAGGTTGAACAAAATAGTAGCAGCCGCTTCACAAAGTGCAAGACATTTCAAACTAAATGTAACATCAAATAATAAATACTAATCATTCAAATCAATAAATTGAGTGCAATTAGTGCAAATAAATAAACAAAAATAAAGTTCTTTTTTTTTGCATTACCCTGAGCTGCAGGAGGTGCTGGAGGAGGGAGCAGTGGAGGTGCTGGAGGAGGGAGCAGTGGAGGTGCTGGAGGAGGGAGCAGTTGGTGGAGCGGTTCGTGGAGCTGGTCGTGGAGGTGTGGTACACTACTCTAGTAGTGTCGCACAGTGTGGTAACGATGTGTACATTCGTAGTGCAAGGGCACACGACAGGACTTACACTCATAGCTCGTTTCGCTCCGGACGTTTTTCCCGTCCTTGTCCTTCTTCGTCGGTAGCTTCGATCGGGCACAAACCCTACAACGCCTTGTTGGGTACTGCTTAGAAGAACATGCTTTTGGGAAATGGATCAGTTCGTGATCTAGTCTGTCATTCATCCTGGACTCTGGGTCAATGTTTGGTGGCAATGGGTGTCTAACACGTCGGGCATCCCCAGGAGGCGGGGCCTCATTCCTACCCTCCTGAGGACGGGCGGCTCCGGGGCGATCCCCAGGAGGCGGGGCCTCATTCCTACCCTCCTGAGGACGGGCGGCTCCGGGGCGATCCTCAGGAGGCGGGGCCTCATTCCTACCCTCCTGAGGACGGGCGGCGCCCTCTTCCTGCTCAGGGAGTGGGGCCTCAATCCCATCCCCCTGAGGAAGGTCTTCATCCTCTTCCTCGGACCACTCCTCAGGAGGCGGGGCCTCATTCCTACCCTCCTGAGGACGGGCGGCGCCCTCTTCCTGCTCAGGGAGTGGGGCCTCAATCCCATCCCCCTGAGGAAGGTCTTCATCCTCTTCCTCGGACCCCTCCTCAGGAGACGGGGCCTCATTCCTACCCTCCTGAGGAGGGGCCACTCCCCCAAGGTTCCCGAGGGTGGTCCAGGACTTCACTACTGCCAGGATGAACGAGTAGAAGTTCTGAATTTTGCCAGCTGGGTGCCTGGCCTTGTAGAGGATATAGGCGTTGAACTGGGCAATCTGGAGCATATAAAAGAAGAACTTTTTTGTCCACTTCCTGGTTTTCCTGGTGCACATGTAGTAGCTGAGGTTCTGGTCCAGCTTGTCGACCCCGTTCATGTGTTTGTTGTACTCTATAACACACACAGGCTTCTCTTCGATCACCCTCTTCCTCTTCCGTTTCTCCCTCCTGGACACGGGCAGCGTGACATCGGGGTGCAAGGTGGAGATCATCGTGACGATTTTTGTTTTCTTGGCTCGCCATGCCAGTACCATCACGTCCCTGGAGTGGCGAGAGATGGTGGACCCCAGTGGCAGCTTTGCAGGGGTAACATCTGCGATGGCTGCTGGCTGTCCTCGGCGCTTACGAAGGGTCCCGCAGACGTATGTCTTTTTCTCATCCAGGAGCATAATGGCCGTGTCCACCGAGTTGTACAGGTTGTCCATGTAGAGCCTATACCCAAGTCCGCCTAACCTGCCTAAGAGTTGCTTTATGGTGGCAGGTAGTGTCTGCTTCATCTTGCAGTATGGCAGCATGTTGTGGAGGTAGCCTGTTGCTGAATCACACAAAATGTACGACCTGATGCCGTACTTGACCGGCTTCTGTGGGGCATAGACCTTGAACTCCAGGCGTCCCCGCCACAACAGCATTCCCTCATCAATACTGATGTCCACGCTCGGCAGGTACATTTCCTGGAAATTGGCCAGCAAGGACTGCAGCACTGGGCGGACTCTCCAGAGTTTGTCCTCGTCTTCGGGCTTTGTTGGTTTAGGGCGGGGGATGGTGTTGTCCACGAAGTGCAGGTTGCTCAAAATGGCCTGGAACCTGTTCCTCGGCATGACTTTACGGAAGACGGTGGCCTCGATGTACTCATCAGTGGACCAGTACATTCCGAGCTCAGGCTTCTGGTTGATTCCGGTGAGCAGAAAGAGCCCCAGGAAGCGCTTGAGCTCGTTTAAATCCACCGGTTCCCACTTATTGGATCTGGCGTACTTCTTGTCACTGCGCGGCTGCTGTAAGGCATAGCGGTTGGTTTGAGTGCAGACTTCCTCCAACACCTCATCCGACACCAGCAGCTCAAAGAAGTCCACGGGCTTATCAGACTGCAGAGCAGCAGCGGCATTCTGAGGACCCGGAGTCCCAGCTGTGAAGGGGATGTCCCGAGGACACCAGCCTGTGGACAACCACACAGGAGGAGGACCCTTGTCCTTCTTGCCCTTGCCACCACCTGTGAATTATAGAAATAGATCATTACCATAAAATACAATCTCTCACACACACACACACACACACACACACACACACACACACACACACACACACACACACACACACACACACACACACACACACACACACACACAATTCTTACCTCCACGACCAGCTCCACGAACCGCTCCACCAACTGCTCCCTCCTCCAGCACCTCCTGCAGCACCTCCTCACCACCACTAGCATGCAACCCTGTGATAACATAAAATATACTTTTATTTAGATATTATGTCCATCTTTAGCAAAGCATTTATCATCCACAGACCACATGCATATATACACTGAATATATAAATATGAGAGAGTACATTTACCATTACCCTGGTTTTAGCATTTTTTCATTCCTGTGCTATAATTGACAATTCACTCACCCCTACTACCGTCATCATCATCATCTACATCCATGGCACCCACCAGTACCTCCTCCTCAGCATCAGAATCTAGAATACAATTTCAAATACTCTGGTGAATATTATGCATTTAGCAAACATTATCCAGACAGAGCGACTGACAAAAGGCACATATGAGATCAAATAGACATGCCTGGTCGACATCAAAGGCTTCAGTTCAGGTCAGAAAAACAACATACAGATCTACAAGTTCAAAGAGCTTGTAGATCTGCTATTTTTATGTGTTATTTTTACACAATAAAAAAAAATCAATAGAGCCTAAACATTGTAATCATCTCATAAGATATATATATATATATATATATATATATATATATATATATATATATATCGCGTTTTGAGGCGTTGTGCGAGGCTCGCTCCGTTGTGGTCGCGAACCACAGGTTGAGAACCGCAGACACATACTTTAGACGGGCCTGTCGGGCACTTATGTTGCCAGATTGTGGGAAAGTAATAAGCAACAATATTATGCATTTAGCAAACATCCAGACAGAGCGACTGACAAAAGGCACATATGAGATCAAATAGACATGCCTGATCGACATCAAAGGCTTCAGTTCAGGTCAGAAAAACAACATACAGATCTACAAGTTCAAAGAGCTTGTAGATCTGCTATTTTTATGTGTTATTTTTACACAATAAAAAAAAATCAATAGAGCCTAAAAATTGTAATCATCTCATAAGATAGATGCATATATATATATATATATATATATATATATATATAGGCAGGCCTATATCGCGTTTTGAGGCGTTGTGCGAGGCTCGCTCCGTTGTGGTCGCGAACCACAGGTTGAGAACCGCAGACACATAGGCTACTCTAAACGGGCCTGTCGTGCACGCGCACTTATGTTGCCAGATTGTGGGAAAGTAATAAGCAACCAGGTCTATGAAAACGAGCCCATAAGAAGCGAATAGCCAGTATAGGCCACATGAGCACTTATCAAAAAAAAAAAAAAAAACAACAAAAAAGTGCTCACAATCACCATCATTTTCAAGCAGATTTACAGAAAAACAAGTCCAGTGTGGCTTAGCAGACCTAGACCTAGATACAAGCGTCATGTGAACCATGGCTTAGCAAACCTGGCAACGACGATAGTTTACTTTTCTGCATTGAATCAACTAAACGCACGGTCAGATGAACTAGTAACGAATACAACTCGATCAAATCAACTTGTAACACATAAAACGATAAAAAAAAAATGTATGCTTACCACTGGAAAAAGGACTGTGGCCCCGACTGGGCGCCGGGCCCGGTTCCCAAGCCGAGCCCTCAGAGGCTTCACTACTGCCGTCGCTGTGGCTGTCGGGTTCCTCCGCTCCTGACCCCAACTCGCTCCCCGTAACACTGCCGCTGGGCCGGGCCCGGGCAGGGCTCGCAGGAGGACTTGGGACGGAGATCCGTGGACGAAGGACACGGGTGCTTCGGGTCCTACGGCCGGCGGGCAGGTCCTCGCGGTCCTGGGTGCCGACACTCGGCCCTGGCTGGAGGTCCACAGGAGGACAAACCACTGGAGCTTGCTCTTGGGAGGCTGCTGCAGCAGGCCCCACCAAGAACCTCTCCATGGACAGCTGACCAGGTCCGGCGGTGTTCTTGCGCTTGCGTGAGCACTTTTTCCCTACCATAGCTACCCTCTCACAGTACACTATATCTAATATAAACTTTATCTCCTCTCTATTACCACCTATTTTACTCCTCTTCTCTCCCTGTGACGCCGATCACCTCTCCTATATATCTTCTCCTATTTCTTCCACTCTATATTACCTCCACGCCCTCACTATCTATAATATATATATATATATAAAACTCAGTAGGATTTATATATATCACTCTCACTACACTCAAAATATCAACTCACACACACAAACTCACGTACAAACAATTCACTCTTTCACTCAATATAACTCTCCCACACAAACTCACGTACAATTCACTCGTTCACTCAATATTACTCACGTATCTCACACTCGAATCTCTCGTTCACTCAACTTACGTATCTCACACTCGGATCTCTCGTTCACTCGCAACTCTCTGAACTACTACTGCTACTGCTACTGCTACTGCTACTGCTACTACTAATACTACTACTATACTTCTACTACTACTACTACTACTACTATCACTACTACTATCACTATCACTACTACTGTCACTACTACTATCACTATCACTACTATCAATCTATCTGTCTATATCTCTATCTCTCTCTCTCAATCACGATCGGCTCTTACTACAACTTTTGGAAAATGCACAGAACGAGGGGTGCGCGCAGCACCCCTTTTGTACGTTTCAGATCTCAGGACACCTGTTATTATTGTTATTGTTTTATTGTTATCCACCGTGGCTTTGATCTGAGCAGGTCACAGTAACCTGGATTCTTTATTATTTACAAAACAACAATATTGGCGGCGCGATCAGTCAGTTTATCAAAGGGGTAACATTCTGTGTGTTTGTGTTATGATCTGTCCTGTCTGCAGTGTGTGTGTGGGGGACAGGTTGCGTGCGTGCGGGTGCACATTACGAGTGCGAGCACTGACGTGCACACCCTTCCTTCTCCCACCTGTTAGTTTTCCACCGTGGCTTTGATCTGAGCAGGTCACAGTAACCTGGATCCTTTATTATTTACAAAACAACAATATTGGCGTCGCGATCAGTCAGTTTATCAAAGGGGTAACATCCTGTGTGTTTGTGTTATGATCTGTCCTGTCTGCAGTGTGTGTGTGTGGGACAGGTTGCGTGCGTGCGGGTGCACATTACGAGTGCGAGCACTGACGTGCACACCCTTCCTTCCCCCATAGAGCCGTCTGCCGGCTGCTGCTACTCTCAGTGATTACAGGCAGTGCGCGTGCACATTACGAGCGCGGCATGTGATGTGCACACGCTTCCCCAACGAGCCTGCCATGCTGCTTTGATTACTGCAGCGCAGCTGAGGGAGAGAGAGAAAGTGATCGGCTCGGATTAAATTTTAGGTTTGATGGGACCCCTGATCACTGCTTTAGTGAGTTGTAAAACATGTTTTGTGTGATCACATGTTCAGATTTTTTTTTTTTCAACTTCTACGTCATTTTCATGAAAGAGATTAACCCACAATGTGCCTGAGGGGTTAATCTAATGTAAACCATTAAAAAGACCGTAGCCCGTAGGGCTACGGTCTCGGCACTTAACAGTTGGATTTAGCGGCCCGTAGGACTACGGTCTTGGCAGTTAATGTGTTAAACTATGCATATGATAAAGAACTCGCACATTAAACTATGCATATGATAAAGAACTCACACATTTAACTATGCATATGATAAAGAACTCACACATTAAACTATCATAGTTCAAATAAATAATAAAGTTTAGCTTGTGTGGCGTGTTTGTTTTCTGCCAGAGAGAGAGAGAGAGAAGGGAGAGAGAGAGAGAGAGAGGGGCAGACAGACAGACAGACAGATGTCGTATATTGGCCCTTATTTCCTTATATTTTATGAACAGTATGCAAGTCAAAATCAGATATAAATAATAGAAGTTATTTTACTACAGTCAGGAGTAGCCATGTGTTGTAGACAGACACAGTCTAACTCTCTGCACTTCTGGGCTATTCAAGTACATGATGTTAATGTTGACCTGTTGTTCAAGAGGAAGCCTGCTGCCAGGTGTGAATGGTGATTTGCATCTCTATTGTTAACCTGATGACATCAGGATCTATTTCACGAAAGCGGAATTAAATTATCCTGGTTTGAAAGGCAAATCCAGGTTTGACAAGCCTGCGCTGTTCAGCCTGGTTTATTCAGTTCCACGAACGCCAAGCCAGGCTGAGAAGGAGAGGTTTGTCGAGCCAGGATCGTTAAACCAGGCTGAATGTGAGTTCACATATTCCTATAAAAGACCATGAAAGTCGATAGCAGAATCCTTGAACTTGACCAATCATGGAGCCCAAAACCAGAGCGGCGTTCTTCTCTGTGGCTGAACAGCAGCACTGCAGCAGCTCATGGAATCATACAAGGAAGTAAAATTTATAATAAGCAAGAAAGGAAACACGGCCGCAATAAATATAGATCCAGGGAGAAAGCGTGGCAAAGTTTGCCGACAAATTAAATGCACAAGTTGTCCAAAAATATGCAATTAATTTATATACAAATCCATAAATATATAATTCAGTTAGGCTTAAACATAAGGAGTTTAAGTGAATGTTGGAATTATAATTATAAACACTTAATAATTTTCTAATTTCTAATTTCTAAAATCGAAGATCTACAAGTGAAAAGCTTGCCTTTTGGCGGCCGGGGGTCCCCGGTCCACGGGGGTCAACGGGGGGCCGGGGGTCAATGGGGGTCCGGGAGTACCCAGCCCCCCGTGTACTCCCGGACCCCCGTTGACCCCCAACAGAGGTCCGGGGTATACGGGGGTCCAGGGGTCCACGGGGGCGGGGGTCCACGGGGGTCCGGAGGTACACAGGGGGCCGGGGGTCCATGGGGGGCCGGGGACCCCCGGCCGCCATAAGACAAAAACATTTCGGGCTTGTAGATCTTCGATTTTCGCATTAGAATTGAATAACTGTGGAAAAACTCATTGGTTTATGATTGGAGTCATTGGACTAACAGCTATTTCACAAAACTTGAAGAACAAGGCACTGGATTAATAAAGCTTGGCTGTTAGCCTGGTCCGGACCAGGCTAACTTCACAGCTAAATTGCCATGGTAACTAAGGCAGGATTGCTTCCGTGAAACCGGATCATGGATAAACATATCCAGGTTTACTGGCTAAGTTAATCTGCTGAGCTAACTCAGCTTTCGTGATACCGATTCCTGGATAATTTAAGCCAGGATAGCCGATTAAACCCGGTTTAAACCCGGTTTATCCCTAATCCAGGTTTCGTGAAATAGACCCCAGGTCTAGCTTCCTGACAGGCATGATGCATACAGATAGAGACACTGATCAAAGGACTTAGGTGGGGTGCTCTCACTGACCCCCACCCACCGCCTGTATTGTAATGTGAGCTACCTAGAGTATAAGAGTTGTCTGTAAAATGTGACTTGTGAGAGAGTACTGTCACACGCCGTGAGGCTGGGGGTGGACAGGGGCTCCTGCCCCTGGAAACTTTGTGATGCTGTTTGTTGTTGCTGAATAAATGAATGAATGGTGGAACCTGGATCCTGACGTCTTCTTCTCCTCTACTTTATTACAAGCAGCTAGGCCTGGTAACCCGCATTATAGTTATGCCTCAATTGACCAGACAGACAGACAGACAGACAGACAGACAGACAGAGAGACAGGGAGGGAGAGGCTGTGTGTGTGTGTGTGTGTGTGAGAGAGAGAGACACACACACACACACACACACACACACACACACACACACACACACACACAAACCCCCGGTTTTGTTGTGGGTGCCTGTGTTGTTGTCGAGCATTTCCTATAACTCATTCAAACCGGGAACACATTTGTGTATGAGTTTGTAGATCTGCTATTTTTTTTTGAAAAATCGTGGAAAATGTGTGCAAATCTTGTATGTGTATATGTATATGTATTTTTTAAAGCAAACATTTTTAACTCAAATCTTTGCTTCTGGGGAATCTACAAATGTCTTCTAAATCCTAACAGTTTTTTGAAAAAATGTGTGTTGCTATAATATCAATGGTGCTCAAAAATTTAACGTATTTGGCCGTGGTCCCCCGTCTCAAAATATTTTGTTGTAGGCACCCTCTCAGAAGTTGTAACAGAGTTTAAAAAAAAGTTTGCTTTAAAACATGTATTCAGGTTTCAAGATTTGCACACATTTTCACAATAAAAAAAAAAATAGCAGATCTACAAGCTCTTAGCGCGGCACTCGGTGCCGCACTATGAGCTTGTATATTGGCTATTTTTGAATAGCCAAAGAAATCTAAAAATGACACAGATGCGTTCCCAACAAAGTATAGATAGCCTACAGTAGTGTCATTGCTGTAACTTGGTATCTGAATGTGATGCTGTTGCTGCAGGGTGAACTATGGGTATCATAATAGTATAATGGAAGTCTTATAGCCCCCACCACCCAAAATCACCACCACCAGCCGCTACTGAAACTATGCGTATGGTAAGGAACTTACCACACACAACAAAGCGAGATCAACGTTCACATGATAGAAACAGTAGCAGAACATGACCTCAGGGCTGAAAATGAGACGATGCCTCAGTGTCAAGTGTTCAATGACAAGCTTTTACTGTACACACCTGTTCTAAAGAGGATACAATCGTTGCTGTCAGTTGATGTCCTACTCTTCATCATACTACAGTGTCGCACGAAAGTAGCAAAAAATAGCCAATCTACAAGCTCTTGTAGATCGCCTATTTTCGCTACTTTTGATTTAGTTTTAACCCATCAAGACCGGGAACGCATATCTGTGTCACTTTACACACTTTACACTTTGGCTTTTAAAAAATAGCAGATATACAAGCTCATAGCGCTGTACCGAGTGCCGCGCTATGAGCTTGTAGATCTGCTATTTTTGAAAAATCTTCTAGGAATATATATATTTTTAAAGGGATTTTTTTTCCTCAAATCTTTGCTTCTGGGGGTCCCTGGAAAAAGGATTTTCAGATGGGGGTCCGCGGTCACATACATGACATTTTTGGGGGTCCTTGACATGAAAAAGTTTGAGAACCACTGATATTATAGCAACATAAGTGTGTCAGAAAACTGTTATGATTTAGAAGACATTTGTAGATACGTTCCTGGTCTTAATGGGTTAAGTGGTTACAATTTACAATGTAGGCATTTATCAGACGCTCTTTATCCAGAGTGACTTACAGTAAACAAGGTACACACAGACAAGGAATGCAGAGAGACAGTGTAGTGTGTCAGTAAATTTCCACCTGACATGTCAACGAATTGAAAAGCTGTTATAATACGGGTTTATTGTGTTAATAATACAGGTTTATTGTGCAGGGGGGGATGAAGTGACACTGAGATCAGTGGTAATTGTTGTCAGGACCGGTTCCATCTGGGCTGGACGGAGCCCTGAGGCCACAAACCGAGCCACGCCAACACTAGTTGTGTGCAGAGCTGCCAACTCGCACGCAATGAGCGTGAGACACGCGCAAATGACCCTCTTCACGTGCACTCGCGCCACACATCGTATTTCTCGATTTCGCGATTAAAGGGAATAAAATTATTGTTTCTTAAGTAGCCCCCCACCCGTTAACTGTAGTGAAAAGCAGAAATGATAGGTGCGTGTGTGTGTGTGTGTGTGTGTGTGTGTGTGTGTGGGGGTGTGTGTGTGTGTGTGTGTGTGTGTGTGTGTGTGTGTTTGTGTGTGCGCGATGCGACTCGTTGTGATTCCGCTGGTCTGTAAACTGACCTCACGTCACCACCACCACAGATGGAGGAAATGTAAACAAGAACACGTGGATTATAAACGCAAGACTTTGGCCAAAGTTCATGAAACCATGCTCCTTGACTTAAACCGGTGGTTCTCTAACTTTTTCGTGTCAAGGACCCCAAAATAAATTGTATTTGGCTGCGGACCCCCATCTGAAAACATTTTGTGCCAGGGATTTTTACAAACATATAGCAGATCTACAAGCTCATATCACGGCACAAAGTGACACGCTATGAGCTTGTAGATCTGCTATTTTTTGAATAGCCAAGGTATAAAATATATGGTTGAAGTGGTTAAAATGATTGTGACGGTATGTTAACTAATTTTGCTGGGTACTACCCCCCCAAGGAACTCACTTTGAGAACCAATGACTTAAACAATACACAGTATACACGTTGGAAGTGCGTTCTCTGTTAACCTCCGAAGCATTAGGTGAGTCGTGGTAATTATCTCATGATGCTGGCTGACTAAAGTAGTGCTACTGTGTGTGTAAAGATTATATGGTATAATAAGGTGCACACTTATTATACCATGTGGCCTTTGACACCGTTAATCACCCAATTCTGGATGAAAAGCTAAAAGCAATAGGTTTTGATGATACGTCGGCTAGCTGGATGAGATCCTATCTGGAGGGGAGGGAACAGGTGGTCGAAGTAAACGGAACCCTGTCCCCCTCCTCCCAGTGAGTTGTGGCGTTCCGCAAGGAAGTATACTAGGACCTTTACTGTTCCTGATATATGTGAACGATATGTCATCAGCTTGCGACTGCAACCTGTTCCTGTTCGCAGATGACTCGGCTCTGCTGGTCTCGGACAGGGACAGGCTGCAGGTCCAAAATCTCTCAGCTCTGAACTCGATACAATCCGCATCTGGCTCTCTGACAACAAACTATCATTACACCTGGGTAAAACCGAATCCATTCTCTTTGGGTCTAGTGTTAACCTTAACAAGGCTGAGGGCTTCACAATCAAAGCGGGTGACGATGTTATCACAAGAAAGGAGGAAATTACCTACCTGGGTTCCATCCTGGAGGCAAACCTCTCTGGTGATAAGATGGCAGAAAGAGTCATCAAAAAGGTCAATGAACACGATTTCTGTACAGGATCAAATTTCTAGTCAGTAAGAATACCCTGAAGATTCTAGCAGGGGCCCTCATCCAAGGTCATTTCGACTATGCATGCTTCTCATGGTATCACAACACCACTAAGGCCTTAAAAACAAGGCTCCAGACATCCCAAAACAAACTGGTAAGGTTACTTCTTGGCCTCAATCATACAACCCATACAACCCCTGCTCACTTTGCTAGGGTTGGATGGCTCAGGGTTGAGGACAGAGTACGGCAACTTGCCTTGGGCTTGGTCTACAAGATTCGACACAACATTGGGATCCCCCTGTAATGGTCAAAATACTTCCAAAACGTAAATGAAGTCCACGATCATAACACCAGAGGCAGCTCCACTGATCATGTTCAACCCAGATTTGGCACAAACAAGGGAATGAACTCTTTCTCATGCTATTCAACAAAAATGTGGAATGCCCTACCCAAAGGAGTAAAGGAGTGTAAAACCCTACTCACTTTCAACCTACCCCCCCTCCCCCTCCCCTCCCTTCCTAAAACTGTCTATTGTACATATTTCTTGTTTTTCATACCAGTAACATGTAAGCTGATTGTATGACGTTCTGCATAGTAGTGTATATTTGTATGTCTTAAATGTCATCATGATTTGAGTGCACAGGGATCTCATTTTAAATAAGCCAAGTGCTTTTATGAGCGATCCAGTTGGACCTTGTATTGTGATTTGTACTTCCTTGTACTGTTACCATGTCTTTCTAAATAAAGTATTCAATCAATCAATCAAACAACTTTTCGGTCATTTTTGGCTTTGCAAAGCCATAGCTCTGTCATTAGACTGTGTGTGTGTGTGTGAGTGTGTGTGTGTGTGTGTGTGCGTGTGTGTGCGTGTGCGTGTGTGTGTGTGTTTGAAGTCGTTGCCATTCACATGGCACGTGGCCGTTGCATGTGCATTTTGCACGTATGTTCGCGTCATGTTCTACTTTGCTTTACCATGAAACCGGTTTCTGCACATACCTAGGGATGAATGCAGCAATTACATTCTCTGGAATGCATCCTTCTAACAATTCAGGTCGAGTTATTTGCATATTGAAACGGATTTGAAATGTCAAGCCTCTGATGTTTTTTTTTTTTATTTAATTTTTTATCCCACGATTTTGTAGCCCTATTTTTTACACCCAGTGCCAATTGTCTATGTAATCCTGGGCACTACCTTCCCTCTGCCAACCTAGGGAGGCCAGGGCCGAGCTCATGCCTCCTTCAATGCATGAGAGCCAACTGACCTTCTTGTCACCTGACAGGGGAGAGTTTCCCTGGTTGGACGTAGCGCGTGGAAGGAACACGTTATTCCAACCAGTTCCCTTCCCCTCCATCAGGCGCCCCAGCTGGCCAGGGGGAGGCAGTATAGTGACCAGGATTACTGCATGTTTTTGTGAGGGTACCTACCCTAGGAGACACGGGGAGAACATGCAAACTCCACACAGAAAGGCCCTTTCGCCAACCCCACCTAGGGTATGATGACGCAGAGGAGAGAACACGCCCCGAGCGCCCACAGCGTCCCCTGCGGGAATCGAACCCAGGACCTTCTAGCTGTGAGGCAACAGCGCTACCGACTGCACCACCGTGCCCCCCGCCTCTAATGTTTTTACATATAGTTCATCATGCAATGCGTGTGTTCCGCTCTCAGTTTCATCTTATGGAGGCCATCGCCCGCACACACGTTAAAGTCTATTTAAGTTCATGTAAATATATATTAAGTTCTAAATAAAAACGGGTTTCCCTCCCACTTTATGTTGTATCTCTTTTTCCCCTAGATGGGGACGTAAACAACTATAATATCCATTCCAAGCATGAAAAAATCGCCCCCGGTGTGTAAGGACCTGTACCATTCGTCAGTAGAGTTGCAACTTAATTCCATACATTGCATTTATTAGATACATACACAGCCACAGAAAACATAGGCATATGGCTGTGTATGGAAGACATGCAATAATATCCTGCTATATTGTAACCTTATCAATCACTAGAAAAACTATCCGACGTTCATCTACAGTACTGTTGATGATTGTAGAGTGGGCAATTAGAATGGAGCAAGCGTCAGATAAATTATATAAGTATAATAACAAACTATTCACATCAAAACACAACGGTTTTTGTTAGGCAAAAATACACCCTTTGCCATGCAGTTATTGCCATGCATAGGCCTATAGGCTCACATGTACACTTTTTATCATTCATATTTATTGATGTTATTCACATTTTTAATGCTATTCATAACATACGCAATGTAATGTTTTCATATTGGTCAAGGTGCGCTGTCACAATGTTTCTGCCGAGGCAGAAATGCCACCCTTTTCACATTGGCCTGTCATAGCGCCACCAGGAGGCCACAATAACCTACCTGACCTGGCGGAGACCTGTGCACTATACTTATTTTATTATTACTTATTTTGTTACTTATTTTATTTTATTACTTATTCATTGTATACTTTATTATTTATTTCTGCTGCCACAGTCATCTTCTTTGTTTGTTTGCTGCTGCCTTTTATCGAGGCTTATCGTTGTTATGCTCCACTGTCATATTGTCTTTTATGTTTCTGTTGTTTTGTAACTTTTTTCTTACTGTCTATTCGTTTAACAGTTTAATAAAGTTCTATTTCAATTAAATCCAAATGTCCTTCTAATCTGCTATTAATGTTTTGCCTCGTTGAAACGGGCTATAAATAAACGTGCATCGCCTTTTCTGGGTGTTTGGGAGACGATGGAGAACCTTTGGTCGTGTGTCATGCAGTCGCCAGTGTTGCCTGATTTTGTGAGAGAAATAAGCAACCATTTCTATGAAAACAAGCCCAAAAGAAGCCACTATCATAGGGCCACATGAGCACTTTAAACCTATATGATGTACGTATATCAGCTATTTAAATAGTAGATCTACAAGCTGACAACGAGTCGCGATGCAACACAAATCTGGTACGGGGCACAAAATATTTTCAGATGTGTGATAGGGGTAAATACATGTTAATTTGGGGGTTAGGGACATTAAATATATTTTAAATTGGGGGTCCATGACAAGAAAATATTTGAGAACCACTGGTTAAAATAATGATAAAAAATAATAATTGGAAGTAAGACCAAATAAACAACTACACTTTAGAAACAAGCCCAAAAAAAACGCAACCCGCAAGCAACTTGTAAAAAGAAGTCCAAAGTCTCTTACAATAAGCAGACATGGCAACCCTGTCAGTCACTGGTATTTTAATGACAGATCAAAGAAAGGAGCGGTTCGAACCTTTATGTTTATGATCCTAAAGGAGGTGACTTTATACATTGTCAGATACTTGAACGTGTCCTTATATTATCATCACTTTACCCAAATACAGCTGGAGTTAGGATGTTTTGACCATTAATGTGGAGATAGTTATTTTGTCCATTGATTAGAATGACCAAGTCAGACTAGCCGGGGACCCCCCACTACATATTGTATATAGTCGGGGACCCCCCACTACATATTGTATATAGTCGGGGACCCCCCGCTACATATTGTATATAGTCGAGGACCCCCCACTACATATTGTATATAGTCGGGACCCCCCACTACATATTGTATATAGTCGGGGACCCCCCACTACATATTGTATATAGTCGGGGACCCCCCACTACATATTGTATATAGTCGGTGACCCCCCACTACATATTGTATATAGTCGGGGACCCCCCACTACATATTGTATAATATACAATATGTCGGTGACATATTCGGTGTCACCGACATAGTCGGTGACCCCCCACTACATTTTGTATAATATACAATATGTCGGTGACATATTCGGTGTCACCGACATATTCGGTGTCACCGACATAGTCGGTGACCCCCCACTACATATTGTGAATAGTCGGGGACCCACAGGCCCAAAAGCTCAAGAAAAAGGGTTGAACCTTTGATGTCATGCTCTGCTTTTTGTTTGTTTTTTCTATTCATTGTCTCCGCCGGAGGTGGAGAGTATGTTTTCGCTTCGTCCCGCCGTGTGTTAGCATGGCCCCTAGCCAAGCTAACATTGGTCAAGCTCCACGTGACACGTGTCAATATGTTGACACCAATGCCTTTGATTGGCTAGAGGGACGTATGACGAAATAAAACCGAAATAAAACCCTATAAATAGGTGTCGCCATTTATGTTTTTTGAAGTGAGGTAAGACAGGATCAATCAGTCTTGATTGGAACAGTACCTTCCAGTACAAATCACCCGTCCGTGCGTGTGTGTGTTCCTCTGAGAACACCTAACATTGGTCAGTTTTACGTGACATCACAATATGTAATATAAATATATAAATAACTTAGATTGGAGAGGCTGAGATCACACAATGAAACTAACTCCCATTATGCAAACTAAAGAAGCAGCAAATGAGCATCTGAAACCTGATGAAGACGTTAAAGATAGGGTAAGTGATTTCATTTGATTAAAATAGCACGGATCTGCTGGCGGAGACTTGTGCTCCGAGGAGCACATTTTCTAGTGAATTCATCAATTCACTCGGTCATTAAGGTCCACAGAGTGAGAGGTCATTAAGAGGTCATTAAGGTCATTAAGAGGTCATTAAGGTCATTACGGTCCACCGACCGGCCATTTTTGTATAATGATGTGTGATGTTCTTAAAGTCCTCAGTAGGTTGTGTAGGCTGTCAATAAATGCTTCCCAGATACACAGCACACATGTGTGAACAACACCAAGTCAAGAAATACACGCACAAAACCTTTCCAAATGATGTATAGCCATTATTTGTACCAAAAATGCACCCCCTTTTTGCATATTCCCCAATATTGTCATCTTTACCTCAATAGTAATCAACTTTGCCATGGGTTATGACATCGGACAATGTGTCATTCTTTTCAGCAATTCTTCCACACAAACCGTTATTAAAATCAACCCTAAATCAAAGGATCTGTGGTGACTTTATTACCCTTATGCTCAAAATTCCTAAAGACATAAAAAAAATACTGTACCCCCAAAAGAACTTGTAACACAACACATTCAAAACAACACAAGTATTTTTTTACTTACTGTAAGTCACTCTGGATAAAGAGTGTCTGATAAATGAATACATTGTAGATTGTGGTTACTTTTTAACCTAGTTACCCCTCTCTCTCTCTGGTGTGTGGTTGAGCGTCCTATACAGGAAATGGTGCTCTTCAGCTCACAAGAAGCAAAAGGGTCTATATGTCAAACCACACAGTGCTTAATCAGTCAGTTTCAGTCAGTCAGTCAGTCAGTCAAGATGAAATCTGCAATAACATGTGAGTACTTTATTTCAATCTTATTTTAGTTGATATTTACCAATTACATTTAATTTAGTCGAGGCAGAGAAGAGAGCTTTGCACTCATTAAGACCAGTGGTGTAAAGTAAGTAACTTTACTGGAGTATTTCCTATTGTCTGTACTTTTACTTCTACTCCACTACATCTCAGAGGCAAATATTGTACTTTTACTCCACTACTATTATTGGAAAACTTTAGTTACAAGTTACTTTTCAGATATAAATTATTATATTATGAAACAAGCATTAACCACTTAAGCCCTATTTTATACATAGGCTATTTGAAAATAGCCGATCTACAAGCTCACTCTCTCTCTCTCTCTCTCTCTCTCTCTCTCTCTCTCTCTCTCTCTCTCTCTCTCTCTCTCTCTCTCTCTCTCTCTCTCTCTCTCTCTCTTTCTATAGTAAAACTATCAATACTGCAATGTAGAAATATTCTGTTACAAGTATAAGGCCCGTGTTCAAAATGTTACTTGAGTAAAAGTACAAACATATTGGCATTAACATATACTTATTTACAAAATATACCAAAAGTAAAAGTACTTTAATGTTTGAAAATAGCAGATCTACAAGCTCACAACGCGTCACGATGCGACGCGGTGTGAGCTTGTAGATCGGCTATTTTCAAATGGCCTATATATAAAACATTAAGGTCATTAAGAGGTCATTAAGGTCATTACGGTCCACCGACCGGCCATTTTTGTATAATGATGTGTGATGTTCTTAAAGTCCTCAGTAGGTTGTGTAGGCTGTCAATAAATGCTTCCCAGATACACAGCACACATGTGTGAACAACACCAAGTCAAGAAATACACGCACAAAACCTTTCCAAATGATGTATAGCCATTATTTGTACCAAAAATGCACCCCCTTTTTGCATATTCCCCAATATTGTCATCTTTACCTCAATAGTAATCAACTTTGCCATGGGTTATGACATCGGACAATGTGTCATTCTTTTCAGCAATTCTTCCACACAAACCGTTATTAAAATCAACCCTAAATCAAAGGATCTGTGGTGACTTTATTACCCTTATGCTCAAAATTCCTAAAGACATAAAAAAAATACTGTACCCCCAAAAGAACTTGTAACACAACACATTCAAAACAACACAAGTATTTTTTTACTTACTGTAAGTCACTCTGGATAAAGAGTGTCTGATAAATGAATACATTGTAGATTGTGGTTACTTTTTAACCTAGTTACCCCTCTCTCTCTCTGGTGTGTGGTTGAGCGTCCTATACAGGAAATGGTGCTCTTCAGCTCACAAGAAGCAAAAGGGTCTATATGTCAAACCACACAGTGCTTAATCAGTCAGTTTCAGTCAGTCAGTCAGTCAAGATGAAATCTGCAATAACATGTGAGTACTTTATTTCAATCTTATTTTAGTTGATATTTACCAATTACATTTAATTTAGTCGAGGCAGAGAAGAGAGCTTTGCACTCATTAAGACCAGTGGTGTAAAGTAAGTAACTTTACTGGAGTATTTCCTATTGTCTGTACTTTTACTTCTACTCCACTACATCTCAGAGGCAAATATTGTACTTTTACTCCACTACTATTATTGGAAAACTTTAGTTACAAGTTACTTTTCAGATATAAATTATTATATTATGAAACAAGCATTAACCACTTAAGCCCTATTTTATACATAGGCTATTTGAAAATAGCCGATCTACAAGCTCACTCTCTCTCTCTCTCTCTCTCTCTCTCTCTCTCTCTCTCTCTCTCTCTCTCTCTCTCTCTCTCTCTCTCTCTCTCTCTCTCTCTCTCTCTCTCTCTCTCTCTCTCTCTCTTTCTATAGTAAAACTATCAATACTGCAATGTAGAAATATTCTGTTACAAGTATAAGGCCCGTGTTCAAAATGTTACTTGAGTAAAAGTACAAACATATTGGCATTAACATATACTTATTTACAAAATATACCAAAAGTAAAAGTACTTTAATGTTTGAAAATAGCAGATCTACAAGCTCACAACGCGTCACGATGCGACGCGGTGTGAGCTTGTAGATCGGCTATTTTCAAATGGCCTATATATAAAACAAGGCTAAAGTGGTTAATGTATTATCATATAATAATGTATATCTGAAAAGTAGTAAGTAACTAAAGTAAAGTTTTCAAATAATTGTAGTGGAGCAAAAGTACAATATTTTCCTTTGAGATGTAGTGGAGTAGAAGTCAAAGTATTGAACTTTAAATATACTACATTAAAGTAAAAGTTCCTCAAAATTGTACAGTACAGTAGAGTAAATGTACTTAGTTACTTTCCACCACTGCTCTCTCTCTCTCTCTCTCTCTCTCTCTCTCTCTCTCTCTCTCTCTCTCTCTCTCTCTCTCTCTCTCATATTTCATATGTATAACGTGTTCCTCTTTTATTGACTCCACCCTCCCCTCCCTCTCTCTCTCTCTGTCTCCTCCCATTGATGCGTGTGTATGCTCATATTTATGATGTTAAGTGAGGACAGCCTGACAGACAGATAGTATGGTAGCCTACTGTAGGCAGGTAATGTGTTGGACGATACATTGGACATATAGATAGATAGAGAGAGAGATAAGTAGATAGCATGGTAGGTAGGTAATGTGTTGGATCTGCTGGATTTCATCTGCTGGTTCATCATGGTCAGAACTAATCTACTGAGGTAAGTCACACCTGTCTGTCTGTCTGTCTGTCTGTCTGTCTGTCTGTCTGTCTGTCTGTCTGTCAGTGGTGTAAAGTAACTTTTACTCAACATTTACTCAAGTACTGTACTTAATTTACTTTTTTTATTTTGAGGTACTTTTACTTAACTGGAGTATTTCCAATTTCCAGTACTTTTACTTCTATTCCACTACATCTCAGAGGCAAATATTACACTTTTGCTCCAATACAATTATTCTAAAACTTTTGTTACTAGTTACTTTGTAGATTTTGATTATTATTACAAAACGTACATTAAGCAAATTCAGGCCTATATACATTTCGACCATTTGAAAATAGCCGATCTACAAGCTCACAATGGGTCACGATGCGACGCATTGTGAGCTTGTAGATCTGCTATTTTCAAACGATTTTTATACATTTAATACATTTGAAAACTTGTGAAATGGGACATTCTTTATAATGAGTACTTTCTACTTTTGGTACTTTTAGTACATTTTGATACCAATACTTTTGTACTTTTACTCAAGTAAATTTTGAATTCCGGACCTTTACATGTATTTCTACATTGCAGAATTCATAATTTTACATAATTAAAACATTTGAGTGCGAAACATTCATTACATCAACTTTACAATCACTATAATCTCAAACTAAATGACTTATAACACATTAAACATTGTGCGTCTAGGGATTAGTACAGGCTTGTTTGCATAAGGTGTTCTTTTAACCTTTTCTTAAAGGTGAAAATGTTATAAGAACTGCCTCATGCAAACAGGCTTTCTGTCTGTCTGTCTGTCTGTCTGTCTGTCTGTCTGTCTGTCTGTCTGTCTGTCTGTCTGTCTGTCTGTCTGTCTGTCAGCCAGCCTGTCTGTCTGTCTGTCTCTCTTTCTCCTTCCTGCCTGCCTGCCTGCCTGTATCAATATATTAACAGTGACAGTGGTTTGCAGATCACCTGAACACCACCTTTTCTGTCATAATAACTTTATCTATGTATATAGCACCTTTCAAAAACAACTTACAAAGTGCTTTACAATAACAACAGTTAATATACAGAAATGAATTGTATAGATAGTACAACAGTTCATAATTTAAGAAAAAGCTGTGCGATAGAGGTGAGTTTTTAGGAGAGATTTGGAGGAGGACACTGAGTTTGCCTGCCCGAGGCCCCCAGGCAGTGAGTTTCACAGCCGAGGGGCCCGAACGGCCCTTTGTGACAAGGGGAGACTTTGGTACCTTCAATAGCGCCCCCTGCTGGATGATCTCAGGCAGCGGCCTGGCTTACAAGGAGTTAAAAGGTCACAGATATACGCAGGAGCCTGACCATCTATGGCATACATGGACAACTGGCGGCCCAGGGGTCACATGCGGCCCCCACCTTCACTTAATACGGCCCGCAGGTTAATATCGGAATACTGATTTATTATTGATTTCAGCGGTTACAATTCGAAACATGACCCACTTTAATTACTTCTGTCTATATTAGTAGCTTAATGACTAGTATTCAAATTGTATTGTCTTTTTTATGTCCAATGTGTTTGTATTTTGTTCATAAAGTTAACACAAGTACTAAATGCATTTGAAATTAAATAAAAGTTTTACTTTTCAGGATTCCCCCAAAAATAGCATTTTTTTTTCAGGATTACATAAAAAAAAATTCAAAAATAGCAGATCTACAAGCTCAAAATTGTAGATCTGCAATGCGTTTTGAGCTTGTAGATTCTAGGCTATTTGTGCTACTTTTGTGTGATATAGAATGACGAAGTACGGCATTAATTACGGAAAAAGTTAAAACACAGAGATAAGATATGTCTGCCCGACAGTATATGACATGTGGCCCCCTGTTCTGGAGTGAGTGTGGAAATATAGTGGCCCTCTCCATCATCAAAGTTGCATCATCCCTGATCTAGGCCTTTAAAAACAAGCAGTAAAATCTTTAAATCAATTCTAAAACTCACAGGTAACCAGTGAAGGGTGTAATGTGCTCTCACTTCTCTTGGTGTGGGTCAGGAGCCTGGCAGCTGTGTTTTGTGCATCACTTGTAGTCTTTGAATATTTTTCTTACTGATCCCTGAGTAAAGTGCATACTGGATGACTTTAGGTTATGATGGACTTCCCTCCTTCATATGGATTACTTTCCTCAGACCAATTACTTCATGTCTCACCTGCATGTTATCCTTGTAGCCTAAATGTCTGACTGTACCTTGTACTGTTTACTTTTCTGACTAATACAGTATTCAAATAACTGCACAAAGAACTGTGGTTCTATGTGTTACTACTGTATATATCCAGTGGTGGAAAAAGTACTCAAACGTTTTACTTAGGTAAAAGTATCAATACTGCAATGTAGAAATACTCTGTTACAAGTAAAAGTACCAGTATTCAAAATTTACTTGAGTAAAAGTACAAAAGTACTGGTATCAAAATATACTTACTAGTAGTAGTACTAAAAGTAAAAGTACTCATTATGCACCCATTTCACAAGTTTCCAAATGTATAAAATCCTTTGAAAATGACAGATCTACAAGCTCACAATTTGTCGCATCGCGACACATTGTGAGCTTGTAGATCTGCTATTTTCAAATGGCCGAAATGTAAAGGGCTGAAGTGGGTAATGACTGTATGTGTTATAATAATAATCAAAATCTACAAAGTAACTTGTAACTAAAGTTTTCAAATAATTGTAGTGGAGTAAAAGTATAATATTTATATAATAAGTATAATATAGATGTAGTGGAGTAGAAGTAAAAGTACTGAAAATTGGAAATACTCCAGTAAAGTAAAAATACCTAAAGTACAGTAGGCCTACTTAGTTACTTTACACCACTGTATATATCTATATATTATTGTTCGATAGCATCTGCTGCTATGTTGTTACTATACAGTTTTTTCCACTCTAATCCTATGAGGAACATTACATTATTTGAGTTGTACTTTTCCTTCTTTATACCTCTATTCTTCATACAAAGTAAGACTCTTATATCAGGCCTGTTGCACTGGATGACTTCACGTTCGTTATGACGGATTACTTCCTTCACAATGAATAAGTTACTTTCCTCAGGTCAATTACTTCCTGCTAAGAGGATTTCCTTTCCTTTATGTCTCACCTGTGCAGGGACGTGCTGGGCCCCATTCAGCCTGGGAATTCCCATTCAGCTTGGGAATCTCCGATAGAGAGAGGCCAGTAAGGCCGGAAATGTTTTGCCTCCGGCCGCGCGGTGAGGTCCCAAATACTAACCGATGAGCGGTATATTTTTATTTATAATAAAAATAAACAATTGTATTATTTGTAATAATGAAATGAAAAATGTACAATAATGATAAAATACTGGAGTTACCGGTGCAACTCAAGGATTGGCCATTTCAGATGAGAGACAAGCCAGTGGGCCAATTACATGAGTTATATTTACTTTGTGGGCCGCCCAGACCCAAAAAATATATAGAAAAAAAAAGAATACATTATTAAACGACCGGCCTGGTCGGCCTGGAATAGGCTCTATGCAGCCATATTGGAAAAAAATTGGGCCTCTTCTTACTTCCTTCACAGGTGTTACCAATGATACTAATGAAGGCTCTGTTCCATTCCGGTCAAACAGAGTCAGTGGTGTGTAACTCTGAGAGTGTACAAATGGAACCAAATGGACCCGTAATTGCAGCCACCTGTAAGTGCTCTAAGGTTTTGAAGGAGATTAGGGTTTTACACTCCTTCACGACTGTTGGTAGGGCATTCCACATTTTTGTGGCATAGCAGGAGAACAAATGTAACCCCTTGTTTGTGCCAAATCTGGGTTGGACGTGATTAGTGAAGCTCCCTCTGGTGTTGTGATTGTGGACATCATTGACGTTTGTGAAGTAGTTGTGACAGGTACATGGGTGTCTTTGTGGTGTAGCGTATCTTGTGGACCAGGCCCATTGCAAGTTGCTGTACTCTGTCCTCTACCCCTGAGCCATCCCACCCTAGCAAAGTGAGCAGGGGTTAGATGAGTTGTAGATGTAAGGCCAAGAAGTAGCCTTACTAGTTTGTTTTGGGATGTCTGGAGCCTTGTTTTTAAGGCCTTTGTGGTCCTATGGTACCATGAGGTGCATGCATAGTCGAAGTAACCTTGTATGAAGGCTCCTGTTAGAGTCCTCAATGTATTCTTACTGACCAGAGAGGATATCCTGGTAGATCGGCTTTACATTGTTGCTACTGTGTGAGCTTGTAGATCGGTTTTATATTGTTGCTTCATATTTTAGACCCCCCCAAAATAATCATATTTGAACTGGAGACCCCCCAAAATAATCACATTTGAACTGGGGACCCCCCAAAATAATCATATTTGAACTGGAGACCCCCCAAAATAATCATATTTGAACTGGGGACCCCCCAAAATAATCATATTTGAACTGGGGACCCCCCACCCTGACAAGCAAATGGAATTGTAGGAGTTGAGGCATTACATTTAGTTTGACTCGGTTACACAGATAAATATTGTGAAAATATCAGATCTAAAAGCTTGCAGCGTGGCACGAAGTGATGCGCTGCGAGCTTGTAGATCTGCTATTTTTTGAGAAGCACTGTTTTAAACCACTGTTCTACATCCTAAGAGTGTTCTGAAAAATGTATAAAGCTAAAATCTAAAATGACAGTGGATAGGGGCGTGTTCATCTGGAATGGGGGTGTGGCTACGCCTTGAGCATAGCGTAGGCATTACTAGTACCGCTTTACAATGTTTCAAGTCCTATTTAACTGACAGGAGTTTTTTTCTGTTCATCTTGGGGAATTTCCATCAACTATAAGGCCCCTCTCATCTGTGGAGTCCCCCAAGGTTCGATCCTGGGCCCCATCCTCTTTCTACTATGCATACTGCCCTCTAGGGGAAATCGTAACGAGATGCAACATATCACTTCACTGCTTTGCTGACGACATCCAAATCTACCTGCCTCCAGTGGTGGAAGAAGTACTCAGATATTTTACATAAGTAAAAGTAGCAATACCACAATATAAAAATACTCTGTTACAAGTACAAGGCCTGTGTTCAAAATGTTATTTGAGTAAAAGTACAAAAGTATTGGTATTAAAATGTACTTAAAGTACCAAAATTAAAGTACTCAAATGTTTGAAAATAGCAGATCTATAAGCTGTCAACGCGACGCGTTGTGAGCTTGTAGATCGGCTATTTTCAAATAGCCTAGGTATAAAATAAGGCTAAAGTGGTTAACGTATGTTTTATAATGTAATAATGTATATCAGCAAGGTAACTAGTAGTAACTAAAGTTTTCAAATAATTGTAGTGGAGTAAAAGTACAATATTTGCCTCTGAGATGTAGTGGAGTACAAGTAAAAGTATAGACAATTGGATATACTCCAGTACATTACAGTACAGTACTTGAGTAAATGTAATTAGTTACTTTACACCACTGCCTCGGGGAAATCATATCCAGACACAACATATCATTTCACTGCTTTGCTGACGACATCCAAATACCTGCCTCTCAAGTCAGAAGACAATAATTTAGATTACAATCTATTACAGCTGCTGCAGGACTGCCTGGCAGACAATCAATCCTGGATGGGCTCAAATATTCTCAATCTTAATAAGACAGGAATCATCATTTTCGGCCTCGACTTTCCCATCCCTCCCCCTGTCATCCTAGGACCCCTTAATGTCATCCTAGGACCCCTTAATGTCATCCTAGGACCTATTAGCTCTGCACACGCACTCCTCTGTAAAAGACCTTGGTGTCACTTTTGATGCAGAGCCTTCAAACTGGACAAACAGGTTAGCTCTGTTGTCAAATGGTGCGTTCACACAGGCAGATAAAAATCACACCCAGTGTGAGTAAGCGGTGCCTACTCTGTTGATGACGTGATGATGATGATGTGTGCTGTCATTCAGGCGGTACAAATCTATTTAATGTGTGGGCGCTGGCATTCAGACGGTACTACTCTGTTTGATGTGGGGGTGCTGATATTGAGGCGGTACTAAAAGAGTCTTTTAATCAACTTTTAAGTATTTTTACTAATTTTAACTATGTTTCAGTATTTGTACTCATTTTATCTACGTTTACGTATTTTTACTAATTTTAACAACATTTAAGTATTTTTACTCATTTGAAGTACTACTGAGTAGTTTTACTCAATTTAAGTACTCTTAAGTATTGTTACTCAATGTGTTTACTTTAAAGTATTTGTAATCACTTTATTTACTTTTAAGTATGTTTTACTATTTTTTTTCAACTACTATGTATTTTTACTCATTTTGAGTACTTTTAAGTATTTTTACTCAATTTAAGTACTCTTAAGAATTTGTACTCAAGGTATTTACTTTTAAATATTTGTACTCACTTTATTTACTTTTAAATATTTTTACTCACATTGTAGATCGGTCGTTTTAGTGTGTGTGTGTGTGTGTGTGTGTGTGTGTGTGTGTGTGTGTGTGTGTGTGTGTGTGTGTGTGTGTGTGTGTGTGTGTGTGTGTGTGTGTGTGTTTGTGCGTGCAAACGTGCGCGCCAGCCTCTGTGTGCAGTGCTGGCTTGTGTGTGTGTGTGTGTGTGTGTGTGCATGTCTTTAAGTGCTGAATGTGTTGCAATGGTGCGCCTCGCAGGACCACATGTTCTATGTGTGTGTGTGTGTGTGTGTGTGTGTGTGTGTGTGTGTGTGTGTGTGTGTGTGTGTGTGTGTGTGTGTGTGTGTATGTGTGTGTGTGTGTGTGTGTGTGTGTGTGTGTGTGTGAGTGCATGTCTTGAAGTGGCGCATGTGTTGCATCTTTGCCGCCCGCAAACGGACGGACGGACGGACGGACACACACACACGGTCAAATGTAGAGAGGCTGGCACCGCTAAAAAGATACATGCTATACCATTCATCTTCAATGGAAACCAGCGACACGAAGAAACAAAGATACATCCAACGTTTGTAGCTGTAGCTCTAGCAAGAAAGATACAAATTCAAGTTGAGCTGGGTTCAACTTCCAGATACAAAGATACGAAACTACAACTGTAGCTCCGATGTCCGCACGTTTGATGACGTCAACGATCGCGTTGAGCAACACAGATACAAAGCGACACGGTGACAAAGATGCTGTGTATTTTAGTATCTTTGTCTCTTTTAATCTGCCCATGTGAACGCAGCAGAGAGACTTCTAGCCAAGATTAATCCATTTAGACCGGGAACGCATCTGTGTCATTTTAGATTTCTTTGGCTATTCAGAAATAGCAGATATACAAGCTCATAGTGCCGCGCTATGAGCTTGTAGATCTGCTATTTTTTTTTTTATCGTAAAAAATTTAACCAATACTTTTTTGCTTTTACTCAAGTACATTTTGAATTCCAGACTTTCACCTGTAACACAGTATTTCTACATTGCAGTATTGATACTTTTACTTAAGTAAAACATTTGAGTACTTTTTCCACCACTGGTGCTATATAAATACAATTTGATTTGATTTGAACTTTGATGTGGATGGGGGCGTGGTCATGTAGCAGATGATCTACGAGGATTCAAAACAAGCTTACGAGCTTAAAGGCCTCATTGTGTTGCCAGGTTTTATGACCTGTGTGTTTTTAAGGGTGTGTTCAGCCGGTTGGTGCTGCCACTAGTGATAGTCATCGTCACAGAAATAGAACGTTAACCCATTCAATCCGAGGAACGCATTTGCGTCATTTCAGATTTCTTTGGCTATTCAAAAACAGCAGATCTACAAGCTCATAGTGCTATGAGCTTGTAGATCTGCTTTTGAGAAAAATCGTGAAAATGTGTGCAAATCTTTGAATATATACATTTTTAAGCGAACATTTGTAACTCAAATCTTTGCTTCTCCCTGGAACAACATATTTTACAAATGTTCGCTTTAAAAATATATATATTTAAAGATTAGCACAAATTGTCACAATTTCTTTTTTTTAATAGCAGACCTACGAGCTCATAGCGCGGCACTCGGTGCCACGCTATGAGCTTGTAGATCTGCTATTTTTGAATGGCCAAAGAAATCTTAAAATGACACACAGATGCGTTCCCGGCCTAAATGGGCTAAGGAAATACAACCAAATATTTGTAAAGGAGCCTGTTTATCCTGCTACCAATCACTGCACTGATGTCATCACATAACTACAGTATCACTGGCTTATTTGCACGTGATGTCTATGGTGTTAGTTTGTGTGCAAGTTCTATTGTTTTTGTTATGTCCATAAAAAAAAGAAAGGGAGGAAGAAGAGGGGGGGGGGTAAGGGGGAAGAGAGATCAATCAAAGAAAACAAACAAAGTATCTACATATTTACACATGGTACCTGAGATAAGATATAAAGGCGCGTGAGCGTAGCAGCTTATGACAGTCAAGTTAAGATTTATGGACGTTATAGTTAACCCATTTAGACCTGAGGCCGATTCTAAAAATGCCTTCTTTTTATGAAAAACTTCAAATATTTATTCAAAGATTACAACAAATGTATGTTGCTACTGCACATAGCAACAGGAACCCCAAAAGGGGTTCCCGTCCTGAAAGGTATAGTTACAAATAGGGGTTCCCGCCCTGCACCGTAACCCAAATGGGTTAAGGTGCGAGACAAACAAAAACCTAAAGTTAGCGCGTTGTACATGGGATTAAGGTGGAAAATGTCAGTGCGTGTCGACCACATAATCCACCATAAAGTAGACTGATACTCGTATAATCCAGATAAAGTAGACTCCCACTGGTATAATCCACATAAAGTAGACTGACACTGGTATAATCCACATAAAGTAGACTGACACTGGTATAATCCACCATAAAGTAGACTGACACTGGTATAATCCACATAAAGTAGACTGACACTGGTATAATCCACCATAAAGTAGACTGATACTCGTATAATCCACATAAAGTAGACTCACACTGGTATAATCCACATAAAGTAGACTGACACTGGTATAATCCACCATAAAGTAGACTGACACTGGTATAATCCACATAAAGTAGACTGACACTGGTATACTCCACATAAAGTAGACTGACACTGGTATAATCCACATAAAGTAGATTGACACTGGTATAATCCACATAAAGTAGACTGACACTGGTATAATCCACATAAAGTAGACTGACACTGGTATAATCCACATAAAGTAGACTGACACTGGTATAATCCACATAAAGTAGACTGACACTGGTATAATCCACATAAAGTAGACTGACACTGGTATAATCCACATAAAGTAGACTGACACTGGTATAATCCACATAAAGTAGACTGACACTGGTATACTCCACATAAAGTAGACTGACACTGGTATAATCCACATAAAGTAGACTGACACTACTGTAATGTCACTGATTATACCAGTGTCAAAATGAACACTGTGGTAT